>NC_060886.1:19770607-19900607 GCF_014805685.1 Silurus meridionalis
TGTGTGTGTGTGTGTGTGTGTGTTAAAATGACATAGCTTTATAAGTATGCAGGTTGAGTACACTGGAAAAAATGACCCATTAATTAATAATTTAGGAAAGTAGCTATGACATTTTGTAAAGGTCATAAACGATGTCAGTATGGCACAGGGCTTCTGCTGAGAATAATGCTACCAGCTGAAACTCAAATGTATTTATACCATATTAAACACTATCTTAGATCACCAGAACATACCTATCATTAGTGCATAACCTGCACTTAAAGATCGAAGTAAGCAAATTAGTAAAAACTCTACCCAGGTTTCTTTGTTCACTGTGCTTTTGTATTGTTGTTTTATTGATAAAGTAAGCATGTGCCTTCCATAGCTGAAGTCAATACATAACAGATAAAAAAAAATGCATTATTGTACTAATTCCTGCCACTTTTCTTTGTGCCCCTCATAATTCTTTTAATAAACACTCAATTTGATGAGAGAGTAAACCGGTCCTGAAAAGGTCACACTGATGGCTTCCATCTTCCGCCTTTTTATAAGCTCTGTGAATCCTCTAAGAGTGAATTGAATTGTCTTGAGACTGAGGACAAGTGGATGAGTGAGAGTGGAAAAGTTTTTGGTTTAAAAGACATCTTCGCCTGGCTAAGAGCATACCAAAAAGGGACAGAGTCTAACCTGTAATGTTTACAAGATAAAGGGTCTGTAGATACTCTAAAAAAGGACTTCTAACCGTGGACAAGTATTTGGCTTAATATTGAGGAGTGTGGACAGTGTCTTAAAAATGGATGCCAAAATGATCACCACAACATGTAAAGGTTGGTGAATGCTGGTGTGAACAGGTTGGACATTTTGACAAACATCTGCCGTCCTGTCCTTGCACAAGTAAACCCTGTCAACTAATTAAAAATGCATTTGGATACGACAGAAGGGAAGGTGAATCAGAATCAGGATCAGAACGGGTTTATTGACCGAAGTGTGTTGACACACACAATGAATTTCTTTCCAGCTGTTGGTGGCTCTCAAAAGCACAGACATAAATAAACAAATTATTTTATCATTTTTTAACCTAGTGAGGATTCAATTAAGGTTTGGGATGGATTTATAAACTGTATAAACACCATTAATCATCATCAATAATCAATAATCAATAAAACACCTGCTTGGTCCAGCAGAGGGAGATAAAGAGCCTTGGTTTATTAACAGCTTGTCTCAGTGCTAGAGGTTTCATTTGTTTGTTTATTTGTTTGTTAGTTTGTTTCTATTATTATCGCATGTCTGCCCTAGCAGATTCATCTGAGAAACTGAGTTTGCTAAAACTGAACAAGCCGACGACATTTCATTATGGTTCATTGGTGCAGTTATTAGTTCTTTAAATAGGCAGAAAAGAATAGTCACATGTATGTATACATATTATACAAGATAAATAAAATACATAAAAAAAAACCACGTGTGAGTAATTTTCTGAGTGCCTACATTGTAATGTGTCGTGTCTGACATGTGCTTTCTGCCCAGTAGGTCCAGTAGGTGATGCCATTCACCAGGTAGTAAACACACGTGGCTTATAGACACGCATTTGCTCGTCTATTATTATCACACGAGATCTTGGGTTTTGTCATTTCTGGGTTTTTTCTTAGTAACATACGGCGTATTTGGTTTATTCCCTCTTGGATGCGAGAGAGAGAGAGAGAGAAGGAGGGCTAGAGAAAGAGAGATTGACATAAAAATCCACCAATCCGCGATGGCTAAGTGAACCGCAGACCAGGCTGAAGCCTAAACAGCTCTGCATTTTCTTCATAGGCGCCCTCACTTGTATACGCAGTAATGGTTCAATGCGCGCTACATAGTGCACTACATAGTGCAACAAGTAGCTATTTGGATTTCGACTCGTTTTCAGTGTGGAACAAAACCTTAAGCCTGCTACATCGTCCTGACCTGCACACATCAGTGAAGAGAGAGAGAGAGAGAGAGAGAGAGAGAGAGGTGACCATCCATTACACTTTCACCAGAGGCTTGTGTAAAAGGCACCAGTATAGTGGATCAGGGGGTCATGGCTGGCTTTCTGGTGTGGTTTTGGAACGAGAGGTTTTGGTTGCCTCATAACGTGACCTGGGCCGATTTGAAGAACACTGAGGAGTCCACGTTCCCGCAGGCGGAGGATCTGTACGTGGCGTGTCCACTGGCCTTCTTCATCTTCATCATCCGACTCGTGTTTGAGAGGTACAGTGTAACATCCCCGCCGGAATGATGCCAGTGTGTGAGGCTGAGAGCTTTTTTGCCCACTGTTTCGGAGTAAACGTGTGTGTGTGTGTGTGTGTGTGTGTGTGTGTGTGCATGCGGTAGCAGAATGGGACAGGTCTCTCTCTCTCTCTCTCTCTCTCTCTCTCACACACACACACACATTCAGAGACAATGACAGCAGTGCGATACGGGCCGCTTATCTCGCATCCTCTAGGTGTTGAAAGAAGAGCATCACGATCTGAGCTTTTCAGTTCTTTACTCTCACTCCTAACCCCACCAATCTCCACTTTTCCATGCCGTTCTTTTAGTATCATCAAATCCACATCTCTTGTATTTTAACACTAAAAAAGCGAGCAACTGCTTGATGGACGTTTTAAAGCGTCTCCATGGATCTTCCCAGCTGAAGGACTAACACAAAAGAAAAGATCTCAAACTTTCTTCTGCTCCATCAGCTGTAAAAGAAATGGCACAAAAAACCACCACCTTTAAATAAACACTTTTTTAAGATAAGATGTGTACCATAACGTTTTTTCCCCCAGTCATAGGATGTCCCGTTATCAGGACATTATTTATAGCTTGACATGATTTTGTGTTATTGAGGCACACGTGAAACCCATTCCAATCCAGAGACGGGTTATTTAAAAACAACTGATACCGGTAACCTGTTTAGGCATACAACACTGTAACTTATTCAAAACCGACCCCCCCAGGGACATTTAAAGGTCCCCAGAGCTTGTTCACTGTACGGTATTTACCCATGTACAAAGGAAAAGTGCATCTGATGCTGCATACAGACATGCACAGATTTCATTGCTGCAAATCGCCAGGTTCAGTGTTATAATGTTGCAGTAACTTATATCAACGGCTGCCACAAACTCGACAACAAATCAGGAAACGAATCTTCACCTGTTCGCTCATCAGGGACAAACGTACAGTTATAAAGAACATTCATTTTTTATCGTATTGTTATTGCTATACAAATAAAAATGAATTGAGTCACTTGCTTTCTACTTGATCGTATGGTAGCACATAATCGCTTCATACATGCTCAACTTTTTAGAACTTTTTCATGTCATTGAACACACCCACAATGGATCGCCTTGACTCATGCTGCCGAAACCACCAGCTCTTACTGAAACTAATGGTCGCTGGTTGACGTGTCACTGCAGGTCGCTGTATGTGTGAACCTCGCTCATAAGTCCTTTATGTCTGAGAGTAGAATGACAGCTTCATTTAGCTTGTCAGTGAAATACTGGAGGTACTGCTTGCAGTTTTGTTTCTACCAACCTTCAGCGCTCTCTGTGTCGGTGTTATTATACTGTTTGCCATTCAAGGATTGTTTGACCCGAAAAGCATTACAAACCCCCTGCACCTTGTTTTCTGTCATTCAGTCTGCCTATAGGACAAAGAGCTTTTAGCCTTCCATCAATATTTCTCTCAACAATATGTGTTTACTTAGTAATCGAGTACCTGATTGAAGAAATAATGTATCTTGGGTGTTCACAGTTGGAGATATTTGTTTATGATAAAGATTCATAAAGCGGTAGACCTTGCTCTGATATCATTATATAGCAATATCTTTGGGTATAAATGCATGCCTTTCTGCGACGTGAAAGGCAAAGGAAAAGCTTTTATAAGGGTGTCTGTGTATTTCTTGTGCATTTTATCCGCACATCAATTTTCACTGTGCAATGAAATTTCTCACTCAGTGAGTTATTGTATACAGACACATATAATACTTTTTTTCGCGGCAGTATTGTTCGGCCGTGTACCCCATTAGCTGTACAGTCAAGAACTATTTATGATGAATGGATTTGCATTAACTGCAACTTTGAATTCCCAAGATGGTCCAAGTTGGTGTAATTCTTTCTAGCTCTTTTAATACTGCGTCCCAGGGTTCAAGGTTTTAAAAATGGAGTTGATCAGAAAGTTAGGGGTTCTAAAACTTTTTAGACGATTTTTAGATGCTATTTATTAGCAAAGGCGTATTTTATTCCTGAACTTTTAACCAGCAATGCACTTATTTGTATGTCAAGATTATTTATAGCCCTACTTGTTTCAAGCTTTAAGCCAATCAAGAAGTGGCCAGTCAAACAGGGTCATTATAATAAGAGCTCAATCATAAATAGGCCTCCGAATATAACAAAATAAAAAGCAAGAAAAATGCCCGGGCTAATCTTCACAGACATTCCCTACCTCTTCATTGGTACTGTTCTTAAAAACTTAGTCTTATATGAGTTTAATCTTGTGTTTGAGTTTGAATTCAACTTACTTAAGGTCTTTTTTTATTCCACTTACATTTGACTATGGAAAAATTTTTGGGAGTGAAGAAGGTCTGTTATTCCTATTAATCCCATGTGTAGTTTTTTTCTACATGGATTGTGACGAAACGGACGCATTTTTGTGTGTGTGTGTGTGAGTGTGTGTGTGTGTGTGTGTGTGTGTGTGTGTGTGTGTGAGTGTGTGTGTGTGTGTGTGTGTGTGTGTGTGTGTGTGTGTGTGTGTGTATTCTGAGTGCAGACTAATAGACTGTGCAGTTGTGCAGCATTATAAATAACTGCGCACTGTTTCCCAAACAAATCAACCATAATGCAAGTATGATAGGATCTTTAATGCCATGTGATCACATTACAATGTTTGTGTTTTGCTTCGTGTGCTTTTATGTCTTTCACTCAAACTGTTTAAAAATTTTTTGAATTATTTTTTGAATTAATTGACAAGTCTATGTAGACATACAAGTGTGATTTAAAGCGTACACTTCTCTTCTGCATGTGGCTTTATTAACCGCTACTTCCTCAATGTCTGGTTCCTGATGTGCTTCATACTGCCATACTTGGTTGTGTATTTTTCTGTTTACAATAAGGAAACATTTTCCCATTGTATTCGTGAGACTTAAGCAGAACCAGACATTCCTTTATTTTGAATGGAAAAATGATGATGATGATGTTGGGGTCTTTAAATTCACCCGAGTTAGTGTGCAGTAATGTTGAGTTTAATTTTGAGGCTAACCCTGGTCTTTCTAAATAGAGAATTTTACACCAGACACAATACTACCACTAAGCCATATTGTCTTTTTTATTGTCAGGTTCATTGCAAGACCATGCGCTCTGGGACTGAAAATCCAAGCGAGCGGCCCACGGAAGGCTCAAGCAAATGCCATTTTGGAGAAAGTCTTCACTGCTATCACCATGGTATGCAGAGTTTTTCTTACACCATAAACAGTGTGAAATTGCATTTCATGGCCCCCTTTTTGCAGAGGCAGAAGATTAACCTCTCATTTATCCTTGTTCAGATGTAGTTATTTGTTATGAATCATAGAACAATCCACTGTGCCTCAGTTATTAATTGTGTGTGTAATAATACCCAGTAGATTTACAAACATTTCTGAAGAGACAGTTTTCTCGGTACTTGCAAGCGTTTGTCAAGTCAGGTTGTTATTATCGTTTCAATCATATACAGTGGATATAGTACACCTTGAAATGACGTTCCTCCACTTGTGCCATGGTGCTACATAAAACAACATAAATTTACACTGGACAACACAAAACTAACTACACACAGGACTACATCAAGATGACAATACAGTGCATCCGGAAAGTTTCCACAGAACTTCACTTTTTCCACATTTTATGTTCAAGCCTTATTCCAAAATGGATTAAATTCATAGTTTGTTTCTTAACATTTTACAAATAATGTCCCATTAATGACAATATGAAATAAGTTTTTTTTAAAAACTATTTATAAAATGAAATACAAAATCACATGTACTTAAGTAATCACAGCCTTTGCCATGACACTAAAAATTGAGTCCACCTGTGGTAAATTCAGTTGATTGGACATCAGTTGGAAAGGCACACACCTGTCTATAAAAGGTCCCACAGTTAACAGTGCATCATGTCAGAGCACAAAAGAGCCATGAAGTCTAAGGAATTGTCTGTAGACTTCCAAAACAGGACTGTACCGAGGCACAGATCTGGGGAAGGGTATGGAAAAACTTCTGCAGCATTTAAGGTCCCAGTGAGCACAGTGACCTCCATCATTCGTAAATGGAAGAACTTTGGAACCACCAGGACTTTTCTTAGGGCGGGCCACCTGGCCAAACTAAGCGATTGGGGGAGAAGGGCCTTAGTCAGGGAGGTGACAAAGAATCCAATTGTCACTCTGAAAGAGCTTCAGTGTTTGTTTGTGAAGAGAGGAGAACCTTTCAGAAGAACATCACTCCACCAATCAGATGTGTATGGTAGAGTGGACAGACAGCAGCCACTCTTTAGTAAAAGGCACATGACAGCCCGCCTGGAGTCTGCCAAAAGGCACCTGAAGGACTCTCGGATCATGAGAAACAAAATTCTTCAACTTTTTGGCCTTAATGCCAAGCGTCATGTCTGGAGGAAACCAGGCACTGCTCATCACCTGGCCAATACCATCCCTACAGGAAAGCATGGTGGTGGCAGCATCATGCTGTGGGGATGGTTTTCAGTGGCAGGAACTAACAGGATTGAGGGAAAGATGAATGCAGCAATGTACAAAGACATCTTCGATAAAAACCTGCTCCAGAGGGGCTCTGGACCTCAGACTGGGGAGACTGTTCATCTTCCAACAGGACAACGACCCTAAGCACACGATAGCCAAGATAACAGAGGAGTGGCTACAGGACGACTCTGTGAATGTCTTTGAGTGGCTCAGCCAGAGCTCAGACTTGAACCCGATTAAACATCTCTGGAGAGATCTGAAAATGGCTGTGCACCAACTTTCCCTATCCAACCTGAAGGAGTTTAGGAAGTTCTGCAAAGAAAAATGGGAGAAACTGCCCAAAAATAGGTGTGCTAAGCTTGTAGCATCATACTCACAAAGACTTGAGGCTGTAATTGGTGCCAAAAGTATTGAGCAAAGGTACCTTTGTTTTATTTGTCATAATTGAGAGCTTGGTTTTAATTAGGGTTATTTATATTTATTTCTTATAGATGAATTTCTGGTAATTTTTTTATATGAATTGATCGAGTTTCCAAAACTATTTTGCATTTGCGTGTGTAGTTGGAAAACTGTAAACAAGCTTTTTACACTTGATAATGTAATCCATTTACACATTCGCAATAACTATACAAATAAATAAACCATTTGATTTGAAGCTTGCCAAACAACCTTCACAAATATTTTCCAAGCTTACTGGATTTTCATAAATGCTACATTGCTTGTGTAAATGCTCCTGCCGAAATGATGTCCGAACAAATTTGTTTATATTCTGCTTGATAAATGAGGCCCACTGTTTAAGTACAAACAAAACATGCATATGAAAGCAATGCGTGTGGGGCTTATTCAAAAAGTCCCATGTTGACATAATTCTTTTTGTTGACTACTTTCTTTTTTCATTCTCCACTCTGATGTTCAAAAGTCTCAAAAAAATGTTTAATCATCAAACTGTTGCAAGATGGATTTTATCCTTTTTATAAAACATTTTATCAGGGTTTGCTTCAAACTTACACTAGTTAAAAATGCCTATTAGTGCTGTAAATAGAAAGTTATTTGACTAGTGAAAAAGATAGATGTCCTAGGGTTTGTTAATCTTCCATCCATCCCTCCCCCATCATTCTACATTTGTTATCTTAAAAACATTGCTGCCAGTGAGTCATTGAGCAAAAGATTAACCACATAAACTCCCTCTACAATGACTTATTCAATATCTAAATCTGAACAAGTACGAAAATGAAATACGATGGTCTGATTCTGTGATTAAGCTGGAAGTTGAGGAAAGAAAGCTTGTATTAGACACACACACACACACACACACACACACACACACATTAACACAAATTTGATAAGAGATACAGACGACATCACCAGTTTATATCTCGGTAATTTCACTTTAAACGAATGAAAACTGCATAATCATTCGCTGAAAACCACAACAGTGAAAAAAAATGTGATCATTTACTGCTACTGTTATTTGCTGCTTTTAGATTTAGTGTTTGTTTGCACTGTTTTAATTGAATTCAAGTTTGTTTATTTCTATAGCGTATCAAAGCATAGATTTACAGAACTCAAGAATTAAAGTGAATGATGTGTATATATCCCTGATTAGCACTCTTGGGTGAGTGTGGCAAGGAAAAACTCCCTAGACGAATGAGGAAGAAACCTTGAGAGGAAACAAAAGGGGAATCCATCCTTATTTGGGTGATATCAAGGGTGTGATTATAAATCATAAAAACAATATAAAACACCAGAGAATAAGAAATAACATAAGTACCGAAGTGTGTGTAATTATATGAAATGTCCTTTCTATAGTCTTATACAGTCAGTTGATATTGTGAAACCAGGAGCTACTAAGCAGCTAATTTGAGATCATCATAGATCCAACACCAGCTTCTCCACGCCAGAGCCTTTAAAAATTCGAAAAGGTCCTCTACATGAAGGAATACATACAGGAAACTCTACATGAAGTGGGATCCAAATGATGCAAAGTCAAATCCAAACACCTGCAAAGGTTTCCTGAGCCTTTAAATGGTGTCTCAGTCTGGTTCAGGCTACACAATCATGGGGGAAGACTGCTGACTTCACAGTTATCCAGAAGATGATCATTGACACCCTGCACATGGAGGGTAAGACACAGAAGGTCATCGCTAAAGAAGCCGGCTGTTCACAGAGTGCTGTATCCGAACAAATTAATATAAAGTTGAAAGGAAGAAAATAATAGAGTAGAAAAAGGTGAAATGAAGCCCATTCAAGAATTTGGGGGAGATTCACAAAGAGTGGACTGCAGCTGGAGTCAGTGTTTCAAGAGCCACCACACACACAGACGTATCCATGGGCTACAACTGATGCATTCTTTGTGTCAAACCACTCCTGAACCAGAGACAATGTCAGATGTGTCTTACCTGGGCAAAGGACAAAAAGGACTGGACTGTTGCTCAGTGGGCCAAAGTCGTCTTTTTAGATGAAAGGAAAGAAAATGTTGCATTTCATTTGGAAATCAAGGTCCCAGAGTCTGGAAGAAGAGAGAAGAGGCACAGAATCCAAGCTGCTTGAAGTCCAATGTAAAGTTTGCACAGTCAGTGGTGGTTTGGGGAGTCATGTCATCTGCTGGTGTCGGTCCACTGTGTTTTATCAAGTCCAAGGTCAGCACAGCCATCTACCAGGAAGTTTTAGAGCACTTCATGCTTTCCTCTGCTGACCAGATTTATGGAGATGCTGATTTCAGCAGGATTTGGCACCTGCCCACACTGCGTTAGAGGTTGCAGAAGCAGAAGGTCCACTTGTCAGTGCTCAGACCATAGATCAGACCGCATACTACAACAAGTGCATGGCCGCTATTACAGAAGGAAGCGTCTTCTAAAGCTGGCCGTAATAATACGACCCCAAACACACCTTCAATATGACAACTGCCTTGCTGAGGAAGCTGAAGGTGATGTAGTGGCCAAGTATGTCTCTATACTTGAACCCTATTGAGCATCTGTGGGGCATCCACAAGCGGAAGGTGGAGAAACGGCATGCAGCAGAGGATCCCAGCAACAACATGTACAGCTCTGATGCATTCCATGCCCAGGAGGGTTAAGGCAGTGCGAGATAACAATGGTGCTCACACAAAATATTGACACTTTGGACAAAGTAGTGACATGTTCACTTAGGGTAAACTCTTGTTAGGAGTTATTCAGTCAATAATGGCTGTATGTTGAGTTATTTTTAGAGGACAGTAAATCTGTACTGCTGTACAAGCTGCACTCTGACTACTCTAAAATATATCCAAGTTAAATTTTTATAGTATCGCCCCTTGAGAAGATTTACTAAAATGGTTGCTGAAATGTGAGGGGTGAACTCACTTGGTACTCTAAGTGACATACTGTATGTATATATAATTTTGTATCTGAATGACGTGAACTGATTCCAGGGCAGCTCTCTACCTCAGCCGAACATCTATTTCTAGGTGTCTGTTGTGTCTGGAAATCGAGGCCAGGGTAATGTTAGGCATTTTATGCCCTATTTTGGCTGCACTCAATACACAGTCTTCAATGATGATAGAGGAAGAAACACATGAATTTTATTTTTAAAAAAAGCTTAAAGCTTATGATTTAATAAAAATGTAAAACATTTGATCAGCACTCAGTAGTGAGTATCATCCATCCACCGAACCAGATTAAAGGTAGATGCAGGTGAGTGTGACATGCCAAGGTTTATCAGTGCTTGCTCCTTCTGATGTGCTAGTACTATTTTTGGCACACCAGTGGAAAAAAGGTTTCTTGACAAATGTTCAGCTTAATGAGCAGAGACTTGGCCGGCATTAGCGGAGTTCAGATGATCAGACAGCTCGTCACTAAAGGCGCAGACAAAATGTAGAACAGCCTCAGGCCAGCTCATTCTAACAGATTAGCTATTCGCGACAGTAATTGAATATATGAATGGGGTAATAGTAGTCTAGATGTCTACATGTACTGTAATGGACAGTGAAAAGGGTACAAAAAAAACGTGACTTCAATATAAGTACTATGAGTAGGACATAAAAAGCACACCTATCCTTTGTTAAATCACTCATGACAGAGTTCCAAAATGCTAGTTTAAAGCAACATTAGCGCAAGAGCTTTGCATCAGGAGCTTTATGAAATAGGTTTCCATTGTAGAGAAGCTGCATACAAGCCTAATATCACCCTGGAACAGTGTAAACATATTCTCTGAAGTGATGAATCATGGATCACTACTAGATTGATAGACAGATTTGGGTTTGGTAGATGCTAATAGAACACAGCAGAATGCACTGTACCATGCAGCAACGTTTGTTGGAGGGATAAGATCTGGGGTCTGTTTTAGATTGTTTAGGCCCATTAGTCCCAGGAAAGGTTACTATTAATTCTACAGCATATTTTTTTAATATTAATTCTACACATTTTAGACGAAGGTAGTTGTACGCTTCGATTGCACCACAAATGCACAACATTGTTTCCAGCATAACAATTCCCCTGTGGTAGATTAAGCTCCACAAACACATGGTTTGATGAGATTGGTGTGGAGAAACTCTGACCTGCACAAAGCCCTGACCTCAACCCATTCAATACCTTCGGGATGGATTGGAAAATTGATTGCGATGCAGACCTTCCCATTCAGCGTTATTGGCAGATCTCATAAAAGCTCTTTTGTCTTTTGGACACAAATTCCCACAGATAGATCTTGTTGAAAGCCTTCACAGAGAACTGGAGGCTGTTGTAGGTGCAAAGTGGGGCTACCTGCAGAATAATGGCCACATTTTTGGAATAAAACCTCCATCAAGCTTATAGAACGGTGTGTCGGTCAGTTTTTTCAAATGAAGGTCCTCAGGAAATAATATATTGTGGAAAATAAGAATTTAATTCAAGGATTTTTTTGAAGGATTTCATTTCCAGTGTCATTTGGCCACACAAAACCTTATTTCTGATAAAGAGCAATGTTAGAATTAATATTGTTTCCAGTCTTATATATTTAGGTTTTAGTGAAGTGTCAAAATCGAATGCTTGGTTCCAGTAAACTCCTCAGAACAATCCTGTTTCGAAGGTACACAGCAGTACAGGGAATACAAGACCAGCATTAGCCACCAGCTATCAAGCTAATGAACACATAGACATGTCATCATGGGAAATTCAGCCAAAAATGGGTCTGTCAGTGACTCAGGTGCTTACTGCATGCTCTGCTGTGAACCTTTTTAAACACCTTGATGATATGACTTCTACAGGGGATGATCTTTTTCTGCCTGTAGAATAAACTCAAATAGACAATTTTTTTTAGTCACCCAAATGAGGATGGGTTCCTCTCAAGGTTTCTTCCTCATAACATCTAAGGGGAGTTTTTCCTTGCCACAGTCCTTGCCACGGCTTGCTCATCAGGGACAAATTCACACCATTCACCATCACTGTTGATTTGTGTAAAGCTGCTTTGAGACAATGTCTGTTGTGAAAAGCGCTATACAAATAAACTTGACTTGACTTGACAGTTTTAATAGGTTTTGATTAGAGGTTTAGGTATTACATTTATACTGAATGTGTACACACACATTCAGTATAAATTTTATTTAGTGTGTGTGTGTGTGTGTGTGTGTGTGTGTGTGTGTGTGTGTGTGTGTATATGTGTATGTGATTGTTACCAGGTGATTGTCAGATTATGAAGTGTAATCCAAACTAAACCAGCCTACCGAAGGTACTACCAAGCACAAACATTGTTCTGAGTAGGGCTGCAGCTGTAGAATATTTTAGTAATCGAGTATTCTACCGATTATTCCATCGATTAATCGAGTATCGAATAAGAAGTACTTTTCTTTATTAAAGAGAAATACTAAATATACAAGAGAAAATAAGATGGATCACTTAAAATGACCAAGTGGTTTGTTTCCCTTTTATAAAAATTGACAATTTATTGCTGAAATTGAAGTGTTGGTGTATGAAGGAGGCTCCTCTGCTTCATCTGTCTTGTTCAATCTTCTCCTCGCCCAGCCTACCAAACCCACCCCCCAACCGCAATTTTCTCCCCATTCCTACATTTATTTTCATTCTGTAGCATCTTCTGTGTTTACTTGTCCTGAGCGGGCGGTGCATCAGAGGACTCTAAAAGAAGACTCTGTGATTTTTTTAATTATTGAAGCCTTAATAATTAATAATTTGCCTCAAAGATTTTTTATTTTTGAATTACTAAAGTAACTAGAAGAATCGTTTCCTTCCTAGTTCTGAGTAGTCATACCAGTGCTGCTTAGTCTCTGACGTGTATTGTTTTGTCTCTCAGCATCCTGATGAGAAGAGGTTAGAGGGCTTGTCAAAGCAGCTGGACTGGGACGTGAGGACAATCCAGCGCTGGTTTCGACAGAGACGTAATCAAGAGAAACCGAGCACTCTCACCCGCTTCTGCGAAAGCATGTAAGACTCGTCATAGCTTTTTTTGGGCCTGTTTAAATAGAAATGTGGTCAGCTGAGTCACTACCAGCATGTTTTTTTCCCCAAACTGTAGCAGATTCGCTATAATCCAAAAGATTTTCTATGTATTTTTTGTTAAGACAAACTGCACTCACTGTGCTTGGCTCAGTAGGAAAAGAGAAAAGTGTATTAAACCTCACAGCTGCTTGTTTAACTCTAGAAAAACAGGGAAGTGTTTACACTCCAATGGTCAGGCTTTGCCTTTACAGATATGAAGCAGTGGGACATTGTGTATGTTCTCATGATATCTCTTAAGTTGCAGAATGCAATTCTTTGTCTTCTCTTTCCCTGTCACATCTATATTTTTCTTCTCAAAGAATATACACTGTGTAAAGAATAAAACATTTGGGAATGTAACGCTATAGAAAAACCTGAAGTTGGTTTTTATTCCTCTTACATTGAAAATAATAGTGATTGAAATAATTTTTTATTCATTCAATTAAAAACATGTACTTTTTATCCACTTATAGCAAAGATGCCCAAACTAGAGCCTATGTAGACCTTTGACTTGGCCCACCATGAAATAAATATGAGACCTGTAAAGAACGGGCAAAAATACCATTGCCACAGATCTTCATTTCTAATATAACATAATATTTTTGTTTTATTTTTAAGCTGCATAAATGTAAATTGAAATCAAATGTGGAGAATATAAACGAATTTGACTGTTATTTTAAATGTGTAATTGAAGGTGCAGATATCGAATGTTTCGTAACAGCTTATTATGGAAACAGTGGAAGCTAAGACAAGAGGAAATTGTCTGCTGTTTTGAAATAATGTAGTTTTTGTCATTGTTGCGAAACCAAACAATTCTTCAGCTTTCTCAAAGTATTGCGCTGAGAATAAAAGAGATTTACACAGCATTATGCAGCATTTACTTTTGGCCCACAGGCTTTTTTAGACCCCAACTTATAGTTTTGTTTAATTTAGTGGCATATTCAGGAAACATTTTAGTTCCCGTTATTACTTATGTTATAGCAGCTGTATCGAAGTTAAGAAAAAAAAAAATGCAGCTTATTATTTTTTTCGACAAATAGTGCAGTTCTCTGGAGACTCCGTCCGTAATTATTGGATAAAAATATATTTTCAGCAAAGTGAAATTCTTTTTCTTTGTATACCCTATCTTGTTAGGAATTAGTGGTCAGTGCGAGGGGTAGCCAAGATGCAGTGCAGCTGGAGTAGAAACGGTTAAAGACCTTGCTCAAGGTTAAAAATAGATGCAGTGCTTTGGCTTGAAACCTCAACCTTCTCATCATTAACTCGTAACTGAGCCTTAACTTTTGAGTTTAAATTTGTACATTAATCTTTATATTAGATTATGTGTATTAGCTGTAACTGAAATATATATGTGAATGAATGTAAACCTGTGATATGAATTAGAGCTAGCAATACTCTCAGAGCCATGCTTTTGAAGGCTGGGCAAAATAACAAAAATATAAGGATAAGGAACATATTAAGGACGTTTCCAACTATATACCAACTATATTTTAGGAAATTGTAGTGCATAATCATTTACCATAATAGCAACATGTATTGCCCAGCCATTCTGACCAATCAGATTTGTGATTTTATTTTATTTATTTATTTATTTATTTTTTTTGCAGCCGAAATAGCGGCGATCTTTACAGATCCTGTTGAAATTACAGAAGTGTTACTGCCTACTTACTGTAGAAAACTACTCTTGTGGCTGACTTTGCCATAGTTCTCAAACAGCCTGTATGGCTGTGGTGAAAACTGTTTTCGCATCAGGCTCAGACATAATTTCCATGCAATTATTTCTTTCTGCAGGATGTTTTGTGTGGTAAGTTGTGAAATTGCTTTCCGTTGCATTTCCTCTTTTTTTAATAACTAACTGAAGCAAAGTGATGGCCACACTGAGGCCAGGGACAGTTGATTAGGGAACATTCTCTGTTTCTGAGAACATCTCTCGGTCTGTAGCACTCAGAGACACATTCGGCACAGACCCGCCTCCGTTCTGCCTCTTTCTAATAAATAATGTCAAATTAAAAGAGAATTTTTAAAATGCATAAAACAGTTTTTCAATTGTGTGGAAAACAGAGCTGCTTTTGAACATAATTTACGAAAATTGCAATTTAAAATTATACCAGGAAATGAAGTTCAGTGTGAGCATGTGAGTCTTCAGTTGAGCCGCTAAATTGCTGCACTTACATACACTTTCACTGCTTCCGTTATTCACATATTATGTAACAGTATGTCAAAAAAACGGGGTGTTAAAAATACACCAGGTTTATTAGGTACACTTAATGTCCAGGTGCTGTCAGTTTTGATTCAGATAAATGGTGTGTATAGCCCAGTGGAGTTGAATATTCTCATTCTGGTGGGTCTGAAAAGGTATATTATATATAACAGCACAGAAGTAGTTCCAACTCCAAACTTTATATGAATGCACTTACTGTAATGTTATCATTTCTGTACTAAAAGCGTATACAGGTACTTGTATAGCAGATATAAATTGGGAAAAAATTATGAAGTTGTTATGAAATGATAGCATTTTGTAGGGATATGTTTATTTTGCAACCTTTGGAAGAAAGTCTTCAATATCAATGCTTTGTAATAGTCAGTGGTACAGCTGTATGTTACCAAACATGAGAAAGTCTTCAGCGTAGGAGGCCTTGTAGTTTTCTGAAAGTCATACGCTTCATTTCAGTTTCATTTGTATTTTTTTTCTCATATGAGTAATTTGAAGGGGCTTTTTTTTTTTACTTGTCACATGTGATTTACAGCACAGTGAAATTCTTTCTTCGAATATCTCAGTACTGTCAGGAAGCTGGGGTCAGAACACATAGTCAGCCATGATACAGGGCCCCTCAAGAGAGGCAGCTTGGTGTTACTGGGGCTTGAACTCCTGATGTTCAGATCAGTAACCCAGAACCACTAAGCTACCACTTAGAGAGATGAAAAAGGAAGAGGTTGGTGCAGGTACGATGCGTTTTACTTTCACTTAGAGGTGATAACAGGAATGTGATTGTTCGCTTGAAAATAATGACAAATGAAAACAGATATCAGGCAGTGGCACCTAAAAAACTTGCAGCTCAGAGTATATCTACACTTAAGATTTGCCCTGTTTCCCGCTCACTGCGATTCCAACACCTTCTGGTCTTGTACAACAGAGTGAATGCTGAAGCGAGATTGAATTTCTCGACGCCTACAGAGCACAAGGAATAATCGAAGTCGTCATAGAAACACCATATGACTTTAGCAATCCACAGTGTGTGTGGTCAGTGTCAGATATTTTTTCGACAGAGCGTTTAAGAGTGGAGCAAAACAGCCATAAATCATATTTCCACTCATATTTGCATTTTCTATTCAAATATGTGCCAGTGAGACTAGCAGAGGTGTTTACGTATGTACATCCATGTAGACGTGTTGCGGTTTATTTTACTTCCAAGTTAAGTATTGAGCACAGAGTGTTTTGGCTTCGTAACCAATAATCAAATATTAATAGCCCTGATTGGAAAAAACACACACACACACACACACACACACACACACACGTTCTCTTTCTCACTCTCACTCTCTGTCTACCTCATACTGTTTGACTAACCTGTTGCCAAGCAACTGCCTTGACCTATCATTAAGTAAATGCTCATTTGTTTTTACAATTACTCAAGATCGAGCTTCAAACAAAAGCTTTTGAACATTTTAACTGCCCTTTTCATGTCAAAATGCCACGATAGATTTTTTTTTTCTTTCTTTTTCTTGATAAGACCAGACCGAACTGAAAACCCATCACACGTGGCCTTTCTCACTATTGAATCTTCATTGCTTCTGTAAAATGGCTTAACCTGTGATGTACTGGGACACCGTATGATGCAGTAGAGCACAGATAGCATCTTAAATAAAGAATGTGAGATTTCTGTGCGACAGCAGCAGTCATGCAGTAACACCATGTGAGCTCTTGCAGTGCCTCAGCAGGGGACAGGACGTCCTCTAGCTTGGCCCGAATCTGTGAATTAGATTCAGGGCTATATTCTTGTTTCTTTTTTGTTTTTGTTTTAGTTTTTTTTGTTTTTTTTCTGTTTCTGTCACGTCTCACACGGCCCAGCTTGAATCCGAGGGTTAAAATTCTGAAAGTATCCTACATGCCAAAGCATGCTAATTTAAGGAAAAGACAGTATTTGTGCTTGGAAGTCTTTTTCTGGATCTCAGACCTTGAGGTAATTGCAGAGTACCCCAACCATTTTCTAACTCCCACGTACAAGTCTTATTGATTCACTTTATTACCGTTTTTACAAGGACAGAAAAATGTGCTCCTTTACCTTATTTGTACATATAGTAGCATTGTGTTCCAAGGTCATCCTCATTTGCATTCACATGTAGCCTAAAGATGGTAAAGCGGTACATGCATACAACAGCTAATTTTTATTACTTCTGTTTTCTATGATTTATAAAGGTACTGTGATTGGTTGAGCGATAGAACAAAACGATCATATCAACTCCTGTTCAATGGTTTATAGTACATAAATTGTTTATATTGTTGGGGTTTTTTTTTATTGATAATTTTTTCATTTATAAAAAAAAAATGTAAACACCAAAAAAATGTAAGGGTCTAAAACAATTTTTTTTTTTTTTTGCATATGCATCACTTTTACATATCAACTTCTTCCAGTCCCTGGCATAATTTTTCACAAAGAAATATATGATCATTGCCAATCTTTGCTTTATCTAAGAAGCAGTTTAATTTTTTTTTGTGTATGTTTATACAGTTTCCAAAACCTGTTGAGTGTATAGCCTTACTGCTGTTACTTATTGTTCTATATTATATATTATGTGTGTGTGTGTGTGTGTGTGTGTGTGTGTGTGAGAGACAGAGTAAGAGAGAGACTGCATTGAAAGAAATTCCCTCCTGTTATGTTCAGGGAAAAACATGGGGTCAGCTTATCACTAACATCACAGGCCCAATGAATTCTGTGCATCATGTTTAAAACCGCAGCAGATGATTACGGAGCATAATTTAGCTTCAGGGAGCACTTCTATTCAGTGGGCCTGATTGGCTGCCGGGCTGATGGGCTTTGATTTTGGAGCTTTGACGTCTGTTCTGGAAAGAGTGTAGTCAGAGAGATGACTGATCACAGGGAAAAAAGCTGTCCACTCTGAGCTCTATGTGGATTAAAGAGGAGCCAAAGGGGAACGTTACAGAATGTGCAGAAGTCACACACCCCCTTCCTGTCATTTTACACTTTAGGAAAGATTAGAGTAAAGATTAGTCAGTCACTTAGTGCTGAATATAATCGGCAGGGTTTTTTTTTTATGTGTTCCACATTCCTATCTCAGAACAGAAGGTGTAACTTGCCTCTTCTGGGGTGAAGTTGTGCAATCTGGCAAAATAAATATTAGAAATCAATCACACTGATAATTCAGGCATTCTCGCTTATGATTAATCCTTATTGTGGTCTGTCTTTTACAGGTGGAGGTTCACGTTTTACCTGTACATATTTACCTATGGGGTGCGGTATCTCAAAAAGGTAAGAGAGCTAGTAAGATCAAAAAGAATTGAAAAATGTTTCCTGTTTATATGTACAGCTGTGAGTCTAATCGACTCACACATATGTCAAACATGCAGAGAGCCAGTGTGTATGATGTGGTCTGGGATTCTTTCCATGCCTCTGCTTTCTGGGAATGTTTTAATAATGAGCAACAAAAATGCAATTATCACATAATTTAAAAACTACAGGTGACCATTCTACTAGCTAAAAATAGCAATCCAGCACAAAAGGAGAAAAATATGCAACAGTTTAGAATAAATTTGAAGAATATGTGTGTGTGTGCATGTAGACTACGTACCTAAAGGCATTCTTAAAGTCATTCCTTTTACGGTCAAATAGCATTTCTACGCCAGATTTTTGGCACTGGTGTTCGACGTTGAGGATAAATAACTGTAGTTCACTTGAATTGTGAACAGATGTGCTTTGTCTCCATTGCCCTGTTTCATGATCTCTTGCAGGTGCCATGTAGAGTTTTTGCCCCTAATCATATGCGTAAACAAACAAATATGTAATTAAACACCAAATGAATCAGTGAAGACGTAGTTCAATGCAAAACCAAGTTGTACTCTGAAGCTTTCTGATCACAGTGTACTGCATGCTGGAGCATTTTCTTTAATTTTATCCTTTAATAATTTAATATTTAATAAAAAGATTTATACTGAATGGTTTTCTCTTCCTTGCTCTCTCTCTCTCTCTCTCTCTCTCTCTCTCTCTCTCTCTCTCTCTCTCTCTCTCTCTCTCTCTCTCTCTCTCTCTCTCTCTCTATGTGTGTGTGTGTGTGTGTGTGTGTGTGTGTATATATGTATTTTTTTTTGTTTATTAGAGAGAGAAAGAAAGAAGGTTTCCTGGTGGTCTAGTGGTTAGGATGCGGCGCGCTCACCGCTGCGCCCAGGTTCCAACCCCCGGTCAGGGAACCAACCCCAGCTATTAGGGTTGCACAAGCCTTGGTGCCGGTTCCAAGCCCGGATAAATGGGGAGGGTTGCGTTAGGAAGGGCATCCAGCATAAAAACATGTGCCAAATCAAACATGCGGATGATCCGCTGTGGTGACCCCTAATGGGAGAAGCCGAAAGAAAGAAAGAGAGAGAAAGAAAGAGATCTTGTCATGTTCTCGGGGAAAAACTTTTCTCTGTGTTTCTCCAAAGGTTTGAAACTCTAGAGTCTTTTTTATTAATGTTACCAAAAATATCTCAAAGCACCACCATATTTAGGATTTGTATCTTTTTTGTGCCTCCCAACTATATTGTACAAGTTCTTGTTTATTTCTTAGGGACAGTAACACATTAGAAGGATTAATATAAACCTGTTGTTTGCATTACAAGCGGCTCTATTGTAAAAGCTTTTGTTACAGAGAGTGTCCAGGTTCCATTCAGTCAGATTGGAGATTAGACCCACAGTGCTGTGATATGAATTATGTTATAATGGGGAGATTAAGAGCCAGCTATAATTCCTCTGCACTCAATGCACATTGACCGTATTTGGATCATCATACACTAAACTTTCTTTCGGCATGGATGGCGAAGGCTGATGTGGAAGAAAATGAGCCTCCAAAGATCCATGACCCCACTTTTTTTGGAATGGAACTGGAACAGCATCTGTGTGCTAGGTTTCTCTGCTTAATATCAGTAGTTGACCTTACTAATGCTCCTATGGCTAAATGAGCACAAATCTACTGGACAGCTTTACCAGAAGAGGAGAACAAAGGAGAATATTATTAACACCCATGGTCTTGGAATGGGATCTTCAAAACAGGTCTTCACATTTTTTGGCCTATACCTAGTGTACAGTTTCATCTAGTAAAAAAGTCTGCTCAGTTTGTTACTGTATATGAAGTGAATATTTTTATATTCAATATTCACATATTCAAATAATTAGTAATAATTTGATCATTTAAGAGACCAATGTTCAGTGTATAGTAATAGTGTATATAAGTGTATATAAGTTACACTATGTAGACAATATTTTGTACACACCTGCCTTTATGATAATGTAAAGTAAAAAGTCAAGGAAAGTCAAAAACTGATGTAGGGTGAGGAGACCTGGGGTGCAGTCAGTTTTCCAGTTCATCCCAAAGGTGTTTATTATGGTTGAGGTTAGAGCGCTATAGCAGGCCACTTAAGATCTTCTACTTCAAACCATGCAAACCATATCTTCATGGAGCTCGTTTGTGCACAGGGGCAATGTCATGCTGGAACAGGTTTGTGTCTCATAGTCCAGAAGCATCCTGTACAATTGTGTGCCTCCAACTTTTTATTCACGGGTTAGCGAAGAACCACATATGGCTGGAAAAGTCAGATGTCTCAATACATACATTTTGTATAAATAGTCTATAGCAAAAAGTGGCGGTGAGTGAAATGCATTTAATATCAATCTTTTTTATATCTCTTAATCAAATGATTAGGTTCTAATTACATAGTTTTTAGTCTTGTCTGAAAGCTGTGGAATCTCGGGCAGAAGAAATTGATTCAAACATAAAAAGCAATGAGAGAGCAGTTGGAGATTTTCATTCGACTTTGGACCAAGCAGTGAAACAGCTGTCATAAACCCTCTCCAACTAGACTTGCTTTCTGAAAGCTACTATGCATTATTCAACACTGTATCTATAATGCAGAGACTTTTTTTCTTTTCTGTAAGCGAAATATATATAACATTGAACATTCCCAGCTGCTCAGTGTCATTGTGCAGCTTGAACTGACTTTGACACACAATGACTTGAATAAGAATTTATAATACTAGAAATGTATGTTAATTAGGCCATAATTATTGATAGGTGAGCTAAAAATTAAGCATGAAAAGGGAACGGCGTTTTGCGTAATTGAATATTCTGGCACTAACAGAATGCCCTGTGGTCCTCTGAGTTCTATAACTGATAAGTATCTGCAATCTTTTTTTTTTTTTTACTTTTGCCATGATTAATAGCTAGGTGCAATGAAGTTTTTCACATTAGCTGGCCAGCGTCTCTTCCTTGGGAGTTATTAATAGTAGCACTGAGGTGAAATAGAACAGACATTCACTCAACAGCAAATTAGGGAGTGTGTGTAGCTCAGCAGTCAGCAGCCGGCCCATAGAGCTTCATCACAGCGGGACGTACAGGCTACAAGATGCTTCTGGAAGGCACCAGGCTGCAAAAATATTGACCAAAATAGCATATTGTTGATCACATTAGGATTGTGGTTTGAAGTTCAATCTTCTGATTATTGGCAGTGCATATAAATGATTGCCTTTTTTTGCATCATGTTAATGCTACAACCTAGCAGGGAGAAACATAGGAGCAATAACAAATATCTGGAGGCTCTGTGATCAGTCAAGATATTTGCACGACGCGACAAATAAAAAGTGGTTTGTAGAGGCTTATTTGCATATTGCAGGCTTCTGTGCTCTCACTATTGCGACGCCTATGTTCGTCGCCGTAGAATGTAATTATTAGCGCTGCTATAAATGTTTAGTCTCCAGGTTTTCGCTAAACACGTTTTTTGCTTAAATTACGTACAATTACGTACCTAAGAAAGCAAGTCGGATTCGCACACTTTAGGGTCATAAACCTACACAATAAACCAGTAGTTAATATTCTTCTGTTTAGTATTTGTCCCGCTTATGTCAGTACATAAGCCTGTGTGTTAGTAAAGATCGGCGTCAAGGATACATCACTGATATTTCTGCTCATTTATGTCACACAGTTGCTAGGGTTTCCTATTGAGGGTATGATTCTATTTATATTACAATTGTATGCAAATGTTTTAATGTTTTATGTATTATGTTTATATGCTATCCTGTGCATTTGTTTCTAGACCCCCTGGTTGTGGAACACTAGAGAATGCTGGTACAACTACCCATATCAGGTATTCATGACTGAATTTCTTTTACGTGTGTTTGAATATGACCCTTAGATTGTCGTAACATCGCAATTCAGCGTGGTTATTGTGGCGCTTAGGCCACAGTGTGGAAAGCGTCGTTTTGAATAAACACCATGTGTTTTATTCAGTTGCTTTAAACAAGGAATTAGACATGCCACAAGGTGGCGTTTTAGGAAAATAAGAATTGACACGGTCGTACGACGGCGTGTCGTGTTTTTCATGTGGTGCGCATCTAGAATTGTTTTTTATTTCTTATAATACTAATGCAATTTGCCGGACTACAATTTTGATGCTGTATTTTTTTTTTTTTTATCCGATAACAGTTGCATTTGATAGCGAGGAGCATCAATGATAGACACATTAGATCTTATAACAGCTGTAGCTTTACATACATTATAACAGTCGTTCCCATGCAAGCTGTTTTGTTCCTCTCTACTGAAGTTATTATGGTACATACATTAAGATGTTCAGAAAATGTACAAAAGGCTGAAAAAATTTTCTAAAAAAATATACAAAAATTTCCTTTGTAGAAGTTTCATACATTTTCATACATCGGTTTAAGTGTAGCATCTGCTTTACATGTAGAAGGCCAAGTTGTTGCTATAGAAACTGTAATGTATTAGAACACACACATTTAATAGAAACCTCTAATTTGCCTTACAGCCTGAACAAAATGTTGACCTACTGTTAGAGAAAATGATTCAGACTCGAGTTCAGCACAACTGTGGTATAAACAGTATTAGCATTTGAGTCATTTGGGGTTTGGTTTCTCTTGTTGCTTGATTAGCATTAGTTACAGTGGTAGTTCAATGGTTAAGTGAGCAGATGGAGATCATTTTAACCCTGAAGGCTGTTTGTTTCTTAACCCACAAATGCCCACATTGCTTATGTTCTTATTTGTTTATTATGTACAATAATAAAAAATGTAAGTCATAAAATGATTTTATTTGCACAGGCGCTAACAGTGGACCTGCACTATTACTACATTTTGGAGCTGTCCTTCTACTTGTCTCTGCTCTTCTCCCAGTTCACAGACATCAGGAGGAAGGTATGAAGTCGGATCTTCTCTTCCCCTCCTGTAAATCCCCTGCCTTACACTCTCTCAAGTGCCACAGCTACATATCATTCTGAGCTTTACTGTAATTGTGGAATAATTCACTGGAGTTAGTAAATAATATGACATAAATGATTAAAGAGGCTAGGGTAAAATCCAACACCATTTTATTTATTTTTTTGTTTATTTCTGTTGGAACGATCTGATATGACATCATTATTTCATAATTTCGTCTTCACTGTTTACTTCCTCTCCACTGACAATATCAGTAGTTTTGAACGTTTGTCTGGTCGTCTGTTCACTTCTCTCCACCACTGATTCGTGGCTTCATGCTAAAGCCATCGGATCAAAAACTTTATTAACGAGGACATACACTGTTCTCTTTTTAGCACTTCTGTAATAAACAATTGCTACATTTACTCTTGGGTTAATTACGAAACGATTACGCTCACAGGTTTGACAGACTGCATACTGCATGGCTTTCAGTCATCCTGTAAGTAAATATTCACGGGGGGGCGGGGGTTAGAACCTAGATTGCTGTGGTGGTAATACGATGGTGAAATTCTGTGTAACTGTCATGTCTCGTGTTCTTTTTTTCTGATCCACATCAGATTATTTGTTATCGAATGTCATAATGCAGATTATTTTGGACTCGGTTTATTAGGCTGGCGTTGGTTTCTTTCCATTCAGACTGTCACCTCACGGTTTAGTTTTCATCTGATCTGTCTTTTGATCTATTCTGCCAGTGTTACTGACGCATCCATTGCACAGCATCAGCCTTGACTGAGAAGGTGCATGTATTTATAGCTACTGGTAATGAATGTGAAAGAAAAAAATAACACCATTCATTCATTTTTGTTCCTTTTTAGGTTGAAAATGACTATATCGCTAAGTCTGCTTATTATGTTTGGTATTTGGAAGGTACCCTGCCTGACCTCAACAGTTCATAACAGTCGTAAAATTTGAAATCCTGAATTCAGTGTCCTTTGTGTTCTTCTGTTTTTTACCTTTATATACAATATATGGGCAAAAATATATGGACACCCATATACGGTTGTTAAGCCTTTACCAAGTGAAAGAGCATATAGAATTAGTTCACTTTTTCACAGCCTCTGCTCTACTGGGAAGACTTTTCACTTCATTTTGGTACATTACTACGAGAAGAAATTAGGCCGTAGTGAGGTCAGTTGAGAAAGCGTGGCATGTAGCTCTATTGCATCCCAGTTTAAACCAAAGGTGTTTATTGGAGTTGAAATTGCAGGATTTTATGCCGGATACTCATTTTCTTCCATATCAAGATCCTCTGTTATCATTTTAGAATATGTTTGACCCTCTGGGTAACAATGAAGAGAAATCAGCAGGCCAATTCTTTGTGTGATAGTCAGGTGTATGATCCTTATGTCATTGATTATACCTTGTAATATAATGCATTGTACAACACTCATGGTTTTATTGTCAAATGAGGAATAGATATTGGATTTTAGCATCCTGGCTTTTTATCAAAAAGCTCAATTTATCAAAGTCTCTTTCTCTCACCAGGCCATTTCTATGACAGGTTTAAATTTATCCACATTGCTTACTCATCATCAAAAACACACACAGCAGAGGAGTATATGACACATGCTATAGATGCACACTACAGTAACATTTCTGTATCCTTGGCATATCAGTTGTACCAGCTGCTCGAACTGGTTCCACATGATTGTCTGTTGTGGGTTGGCAGGCTTTCAGTTACCTAAAAGTACATCATAAAAACAGGGTTTATTTTTACCCAGGCATAAATCTGTTGTTCACTTTATATGTTCTAAAAGTTTTAATCAGATATCTCTGGATGAAGATGCAGTGAATGTGCTCTTGCTGAAGAAATTATTTTTTAAGCCTTTTTTTTAACCTTTTATTAAAATCTTTTCAACACTTTTTTTCACACTGGATGGTACATTGTTCAGCTAGGCTGTCTTCTTCTTCTTCTTTTGGCTGCTCCTATTAGGGGTCGCCACAGCGGATCATCCGTCTCCATACCCCCTTTTCTCTACATCTGCCTCTTTTACACCAACTACCTGCATGTCTTCTCTCACCACATCCATAAACCTCCTCCTTCGTCTTCCTCTTTTCCTCCTTCCCGGTGGCTCCATCCTCAGTATTCTCCTACTGATATACCCCATGTCCTTCCTCTGAACATGTCCAAACCATCTTAATCTCACCTCCCTCACCTTGTCACCAAAACGTCCTACATGCGCTGTCCCTCTAATAAACTAATTTCTAATCCTGTCCATCTTCGTCACTCCCAACGAAAACCTCAACATCTTCAGCTCTGCTACCTCCAGCTCCACCTCCTGTCTTCTACTCAATGCCACTGTCTCTAAACCATACAACATCACAGGTCTCACCACAGTCTTATAAACTTTCCCCTTCACTCTTGCAGATACCCTACTATCACAAATCACTCCTGCCACTCTTCTCCACCCATTCCACCCTGCCTGCACTCTTTTCTTCACTTCTTTAACACACTCTTCATTACTTTTCACTATTGACCCCAGGTACCTGAACTCCTCCACCTTCTCCACCTCTTCTCTCTGCAACTGCACCACTCCACTGCCCTCCCTCTCATTCACACACATGTACTCTGTCTTACTCATACTGACTTTCATTCCCCTTTCCTCCAGTGCGTACCTCCACCTCTCCAGGCTCTTCTCAACCTGCTCACTACTTTCACCACAAATCACAATATCATCCGCAAACATCATAGTCCAGGGAGACTCCTGTCTGACCTCGTGTGTCAACCTGTCCATCACCACTGCAAACAGGAAATGGCTCAGGGCTGATCCTTGATGCAGTCCAACCTCCACCTTGAACCAGTCTGTCGTTCCTAGTGCTGTCACACTGTCTTCATACATGTCCTGCACCACCCTCACATACTTCGCTGACACACCTGACTCCCTCATACGATACCACAACTCCTCTCTTGGCACCCTGTCATACGCTTTCTCTAAATCCACAAATACACAATGCAATTCCTTCTGACCTTTTTTTATACTTCTCCATCAACATTCTCAAAGCAAATAATGCGTCTGTGGTGCTCTTTCTCAGCATGAAACCATACTGTTGCTCACAGATGGTCACCTCTTCTCTCAGCCTGGCTTCCACTACTCTTTCCCATAACTTCATGGTGTGACTGATCAACTTAATTCCCCTGTAGTTACTGCAGGTCTGTACATCTCCCTTATGCTTAAAGATCGGTACCAGCACACTTCTCCATTCCTCAGGCATCCTCTCACCTTCCACAATCTTGTTTAAAAATCTGATTAAAAACTCCACTGCCATCTCTCCTAAACTTTTCCATGCTTCTACCGGTATGTCATCTGCTCCAACCGACTTTCCACTTTTCATCCTCTTAATCACTGCTCTTACTTCCTCCTTACTAATCCTATACACTTCCTGTTTCACCAACTTCACACCATCCAACGTTCTCTCTCTCATTTTCCTCACTCATAAGTTTTAATTTTATTTTTTAATGCAGTAATTCATATACATTAACATGTCTGTAAGACACTACCATTACTGTATTTGCATAAAAGCTTACAAAATAACCCTTTAACAGTACAAAAAAGTACATGCTACTGAATTCTGTCAAATGCTGTGACTGTAAATGATCTATAAGATTCAACTTGGAAATTACCTCAAAAAGAGAGCTTTTTATTGTTACAGGCAATAAAAAGAGCATTCTATTGCTCCTCTGAAACTCTCACGAGACTGTGAAAGTAACCGTGGGTTTAGAGTTATGGTCTCCTGACAGGTTGTCATTAAAAGCAGTTTCCTAGTACTGTAAGAGCGGCATGTTTTCTAAAAAGTAATATTATTAGGCATTAAAATGTAATGAAGAGCGATACTTAAATAGTTCCGTGGCAAAGTGAAAACTTTTTGTTGCTGTCCATTACTTGCCAGTACTCTATGTAGTTTGAGGCATATAGTTATGATATGGATAAAGAGCTTCGTCTTTTATCATGTTTTTAACACATGCGTGTTCCTTGGGTAATATGAGGTAAAAGGAAAATCACAAAAAAGATGGACTGGAAATAGATTGGACTGGACAGATTTTTTTCGAGAAAAGCGAAAAAGTTACCAGACCACCTCACTGCAACAGTCAAACATGAAGGTGTAAGCTTAATGGTTTGGGTTTGTTTTGGAGAAGGGAAGGTTGGAGACTTATTTCAGGGGATTAAATGTGAACTTTGGTTAGAGCAAACATTCGCCTGGTGTGTATGTATCATGGAATGGCCTGCCCAGTGACTGGACCTAAATCCTATTGAACTGCTCTGGAATGGACTGGCTTGCAAGGTCAGAAAGAAATCTGAATGTCATCCTGTCTGAATGTTAAGAATGTACAAAGCTGTAATTCATGCTGAGGAAGGATTTTTAAATGAAAATAAAGTTTAACATCTCTACATGTATATAATTGTTTGGTCTAAGTATATCTTAATACTATTCAATTACTTAGTTTGTTGCATATAAACAAAACGCACATGCATTTCTGTATGTAAGAATGCTTTAAAGAATGGAAGTGTTTATTTTTATCAATTAACAAAATGGAAAGTAAATGAACAGAAGAGCAATCAAAATTAATATTTTATTTATATTTGTTTATGTAACTGTCACTGAACAGTGCTAAATAAGAAAGATTCGCATGCTGGTCTCAGGCGGTCTGTAAACAAATTGAACCATAAGAATTCCTGTTATTTTTGATCTGTATTCTTTTACCTTGAACTGACCAGGAAACTACATTTCGGCCAACATTGGGATGTTAATACCCACAAATTAAATCCAGCACTTAAATCTCATTATTTTGTTTCAAAACCAATCTGCTGGTATAATGAGACCAAAACTGTAGCACTACCTAGTTGTTTATAGACGGCATTGTATTTAACCCCCTCATTTATCTATTCTTTTCTTTGCTCTGCATTCTGCTCTACAGTGCCATCCTGTTACTCACCCTTTCATATCTCACATCTTTTTGTTGATGGTTGGCATGTTGCTGCATTTTTGTTGTTGTTGTTATTTTTCTTTCTCCTTTCAGTATTTTCCTTGCACAAACTCCACTGTGCACTGATGAGCTGCTGTGCCCCCCTGCCTGCTCCAGTATCTTTTGTCCTGTCTGTGTGCCATGCTTCCGTTCTGTTTCACACCACTGCTCTTCTTCATCACCTCCATCTTCATCCAACTCCTGTTTTGCCGGCTGCTGAGCGACTGTAGTCCTCTGAGTAACCATGAGAGCATGCTCTACATCACCTCTGAGCACCATTCAGGGATAGGATTGCTGTTCTGTACTTCATCAACTTCGTTTCACTAAGCCACTGGTAGAGTCTTAGCAGAAAAAGTATGTTGTCGTGCAACTCGAGATGATAATTAAACATGATTATTTTCAGCAGCCAAAATTCACAGTGGGTTAAGTTATAAATAACAGTCATTAGAGTACATAAACTTTGTTTGTATTTATTTTTTATCTACTATTTTTGGGCTACACATTATTATGTATTTCAATTGCATTTAGTTTTGAGCAGCTAAGAGAAATCGTTTAGCAAAAAAAACTCAGCATGTATATTTACAGTTTAATGATTTACAATTATTCTGATTTTAGATCTAATACATTTCTATATTTGGAGGTTTGTATGCAGTTTTAATGTAATGAGTAAGCCTTATTAATAAAATCACAAAGATAGAGACGAAAGAGACAAGTGCTGTAATTTTAACGATAGCCATTGGGAAGAAATCGATTCAAGTTGTGACAATCATCTCCAAGAACAATTATTTTGAATTCTGCAAAAGTCATTGGTAAATTGACTGGAAAACTGATGGTTTATATGAAGTAATATCCAGTTTGTTATTAATATATTTAGTTCAGTCTCCAACACTGTTTATGGACAGTTTTTATTTTGTATCAGATCATTGTTGAAAGCAACTCAGTATGATAGACATAAATGATAAATTATAATAATTGTGAGCTTCTCATCTTGACAGAGTTTATCTTTGCAGGATTGTCTGCTCATGTTCATGCACCACGTTGCTACCGTCTCTCTGATCATGTTATCATACGTGAATAACATGGCTCGAGTGGGAACTCTCGTCCTGTGCCTCCACGATGCTTCAGATGTGCTGCTGGAGGTAAGAATGCTGTGGGGTTTTCAGATGCTGTCTGCTACCATTTCCGATAAGTTTGGATGTCCTTTGTTTAGGCAGGTTCGTATTTTAGGAAATTACAATCAAATGTAGACACATGAAAGTTCACTTCATGCATGTATTTTGTACGTACCACTATTAGACTTTTTTTTTGTGTATGTATGTGTGTATATATATATATATATATATATATATATATATATATATATATATATATATATATATATATACTTATCCATGGAAGTCCTAAGAGGCCATGCATTACAATATTTTTTCGTTCCTAATTTCTCGCGATCAAGACGTAATTTTCACGCGACCTCGACATAATGAGTTGTTTTGCCCACAAATGTTTATTTTATACCTATTCCGAATACACAGACAAATTAGGTACTGTTCACGAGAAAACAACGTTTGTTATGTCAAGATCACGAGAAAATGAATTGGTGATGATAAGAAAACAACTTTTGTTATGTCAACATTATAAAAAAAACAAGAAAGAAAATAATAATATAATGCATGGCCTCTTTAGACTTCTGCACTTACCAACTGTAGCCTATTTGTTATTTTCTGTTAATCATTGGTAACTGATCATTCAGGCTCGGTGTGACGTTATAATAGAAGTGCCATTGTTGTTTGTATGATGCCGTTACAAATGTATTAGACACCAGTTACACCACAGTTTGAGTCTACAGTAATCTGTGGTAATTATCTTATAGCACCGCAACACAGCTTCTGAACCTCTTTGCTGTTCCCTAGATATTTTGGGTGGCTGGACTTTTCTCAAAGTAGACAAACTGTGCTTAGCAACAGATAGTCAATATTCAATAACTGTACACCTCCAGAGCATCCAGATGGCCCAAAGTACTAAATAAAATGTTGTACTCGATAATTTATATAATATATAGGTGTTATAGAAGTTGCAGAGAAACAGAACGGCGCTTCAGAATAGAATAGAATAGAATTTATTTGTCACATATACTACATTATTACTACTATATTACAGCACATTGAAATTCTTTTCTTCACATATCCCAGCTTGCTCAGATTATACTATGTAATAAAGTGTGCATAAATCGACGTACTGTAATTTGTTTGTTTGTTTGTTTGTTTGTTTTCAGGCTGCAAAAATGGCCAACTATGCCAAGTATCAAAGGTTCTGCAATGTCCTGTTTATCATGTTTGCACTGGTGTTCATCAGTTCCAGACTGGGCCTGTATCCTGTCTGGTAAGAGCCTCTTTGCTCTATCATGAAACATGAAACAATCCATAGCTTATCACAAGCAGGGTTATGTGTAGGTGATGGTGTAGGCATAGCATTTATTAAATGCATTAGCAATTATGTCAGTGGACGTAGAGTAATACTTGAGTGTGTTAAGAAGCATGTCATATCGTCTGACAGCAGAGGATGTGTTTCAACAGTAGCTGATATCCCACTTCCCCATTCAAAAAACAAATTAACAAAAACAAAATCATAGCAACAGATGCGCAGATTACAGGTGACCTGTTGAATAATGATTTCTGGACACTTTTTCTAATAATCTGTTCAGCTGTCCAGCAAGATATTAACTAGATTTATATGTTAAACATACTTGGAACATTCAGTACTTTTTTAGTGCACATCTTAAAATATTTCAAACTCAGATCTACATTGCATTCAGAAAGTATTTAATCCCCTTCATATTTTCCTATTTTGTTGTGTTGGAACCATTAAAGTAATGGCTTCGATATAATAACAAAGCAAATCGATATTTGTGAACATTTGAAATGAAAACTCTGAAAGATTACATTGATGTAGGTATTTATACCTCTTTGCTATGACACTTAAAGTTCAGCTCAGGTGCATATAATTTTTCTGAATCAACTTTAGGGTGTTTCTACACTTTAATTGGATCCTATCTATGAATGTATGTAAGGTCTAATAACTGAAAATAAGCTTATCAAAGCAAAAAAAAGGAACAAAGAACAAAGCTGAAGCTGCCAGCAATAGATAGATAGATAGATAGATAGATAGATAGATAGACAGACAGACAGACAGACAGACAGACAGACAGACAGACAGACAGACAGACAGACAGATAGATAGATAGATAGATAGATAGATAGATAGATAGATAGATAGATAGATAGATAGATAGCTTTCTTTTCAAATTCCAAGTGCATTGTAATGTGTCATACTAAGGAGAGTCTTCTTTCTGGCTAGTCTGCGATAAAGCCCAGACTGGTGGAGTGCTGATGTGATGTTTGACCTTTTGCAAGTTTGTTCCATCTCCAGACAGGGCCCATTACGTTCTTGGTCACCTCTCTTACCAAGGTCCTTCTCCCCCTGATTGCTCAGTTTGGCATAGCAAAGGGTCTGAATGTTATGTCAATGTGATTCATTTTTTTATCAAAGTGTGGCGTATGCGAGTATGGATTGATGTGGTAGAAAGAAATAATTAGAAGCCCCACCACAGAAGGCTGTAACAGTAGATCTCTTGTACAATTAATCCTGTAATGTGTCCTCCTTGATTTCATCACTTCCTGTTCTCCCAAGCCTGATTCCAGAATGGTCAGATAGTGGAGTATTGCACATGCTCTCCAGCCTCATTGTGGCAGATTGACTATTACATTTCTTATTGGCTGTCGCTTTTCGCCACTTCCATTAGTTGATTTATTTGTTGTTGTTTTTTTAGAAATGTTCGGTCACTCTTCCCTGCCTAAGAGGAGACATTTTTGGGGGGGGTTGATGAGTGCCATCTTTTGGCAGGATGTTACCAAACACGAAGTCTGAATGATGCTTTACTTTGTACTTTATCCCCCCTTGGGATTTAGGCATCTGAATTGTTGCCAAGTGATAGTTACTATGGCTACAGCATAGATCCTTATCAAAGAAAAAATGTAAGAGAGAGGTTATTGGGAGCATTGCTCATGTTGTCTTTTTTTGTAGTAGCTGCACTCTATGACTCTTCTTGCATGCTTCATAATTGTTAAAAAGCAGTAACCTAGACTTTATTGCACCTAAACATGTGTATGTGCCTGGAATGCCCGTACAACCTTGCCAAATTCAGCCTTGAATTCAGATCATTAACAGGGGAGTATAAAAACACTAAATGTTAATTGATTATGTAAAAATCCTTTAATCATTTGAGTTAAAGTAATGAAACATTTTAACATTCAAGGCAGTTGATCAAACATCAAGAAGCTGAAGCATATTGTAATACTGTGCTTTAATTTCGTGCTAATATTTTGATTTCTCTCGCAGATGGTAAATATTTGGATCTGAATTGATCCACTTTATCCCCTGATAATGATCTGTAAGCATTAGCCATTTAAGCAGACGGGGAAATGAAAGCCTTTGTTGAAAAGTAGTTTACATCTAAACACAACAGTGTTGGGGTGGCCAGTTTCTGAGAAATCAAGAAAATACTCCCTTGGGCTCTGTTGTCATGGCATTTTCTTTCTGTGAGCCAGTTTCAATAATGATGAAACTAAAGTACAATCGCATGGCATCTCATCCCAGTAGTTCTTACATCTTAGGATGAGTGTTGATTTGCAGTGAGCATTCTAGAGTCTGTTTCTGAATTTATTATTTAATGTTTCACACAACGTTGACGTTCAGAAGTTTCTCGAACACGACAAGCTGCATTTCTTTTTATCTTGATCACTTCAGAAGAGGGAACGAGAGAAAAATAGTGCTGCTGCTCAGGGACTGCTTATAATAGCAATTTATACGTTTTACGGATGTTCCACAACATTAATGATGGCATGCAAGTATAAACGGATAAACGGTATGATGTGATGTTCCTCAATACTTAAAACATGTTAGTGGTATGATGTTGAATAAAACACTTCAGGACCTACTGTTACTACACATTTCTGGAACTCATCTTATTGTACTGTATATCATCACTCTGAAATTATTATTTTCTTTACAATACATACCGCAATGTTTATTTTTTTACTTATACCATGAACTTTTTAGGTAGGTTAGAGGAACATCTACGATACGTATATTTCAAATACTATGTGAATTATACAATTAAATACTTTTAATCGACTGAGTGATCAAGTCATCAGGACACTGCATGCTTCACTTGAATGCAGGAATATATTCAGGGTTTTTTTCTTGAGAGTTTATTTTCTTGAGGTTTATTGGTAGTGGCACCTTAAGTTTGGATGGCATTGGATCATGTGTGCATTATTTAGAATCCTTGTCCATGTTCAGATCATCTTAGTTCCAGAGAATGTCTAATGAGATATCTAGAATTTCTGTTTGTGTATTACAGATTTAGTAAGTTCCTTCCATTTGAAATTTTCAATGTACATGTGTGGCTATCGAATTATAAAAAGGTGATTATGTAAGGAGGAGGTACAGCAGTGTCGGTGCCTCGTTGCTTCAGGGTGCGATGTTTGATCCTGAGCTTGCTTACTATGTGTGAAGTTTCTTATGTTCTCTCCTGGATTTGTTACCATGTCTCAGAAATATGCTGGTTAGTGCACTCAATACTCAGTAAACAAGTGTTTTCGATTAGACTGACCATCCATCCAGGGTGTATCCATGCATTGGCTCTTGATCCACTGTGACGACGAGCGGAATAAAGTGGTTACTGAATAAGGATAGATGAATAAATGTAACTGTAATGATGTAAATTTATTCTGTTTTTGTGTTTGACCTGAACACAGGATTTTGAACACCACTCTGTTTGAGAGCTGGGAGATCGTAGGGCCATATCCATCTTGGTGGGTGTTTAATGGGCTGCTGGTGCTTCTGCAGGGTTTACACATTTTCTGGTCCTATCTCATAGTTAAAATAGCCTGCAAAGCCATCTCCAAAGGCAAGGTAGGTGAAGTCGGCACACATTAACATCACTCACGATATGCTCTGCATGCTCAAACAATACCTGCTCTCATTGTGTCTAATATCCAATTTTTTCTGGCTATAATATCTAGTAGGGGTGTAACGGTACACAAAATTTACGGTTCGGTACACACCAATTTATTTTTTTAAGTCATGGTTCAGTGAAATGTCAGTACAGTTAGGGGAAGAAATGCAAAAGATGAAATTGCATGCCTTTTTTTTTTTAAAGATTTTATTATTATTATTATTATTATTATTATTATTATTATTATTCACATTTGTAAACATCATCAGTTTACAATATTAAAATAATGTTAAGTAAAATGCCTGCTTGGTTAAATAATATATAAAATATATAATCTTTTATGAAATTATATTCAATGACAATGGAATAAAACAAATGATTGGAATACACTTTTTATTATATTGTGAATTGTGTAATTTATTAAATTTCCGCAAACTAAAAATACTGTGTGTGTGTGTGTGTGTGTGTGTGTGTGTGTGTTTAAATTTAATATTTAATTTTCTAAAGATTTGTTCTACTTAACTGTTCTACATATTTCATCATATTTTAACAAAACGTCTTCATTCCTTTCATCCTTCATTCAGACTAAAAAAACTTGCGGCCGCCACTTAATACGTCTGTGAAGGAACTCAGACTGTAACTATGTTCTGCACACACAGTAAAAAGCATTGCATTTATTACACATGTGCACCAAACAGAAAGCCCTGTTCCAAAATAGATCAGTACGAATAAGTGTACCGTTACACTCCTAATATTTATGCTTCATTTATTTATTTACTGGGGAAAAATGGTTACCAGAATGCTAAAAAATCTTCCACACATGCATGTTTAACCTCTGACCTCCAAGTTAACCTACTCTTGCTGTTCACGGCTTCTCTTAAGTGTCTTGTCTCTGTTCTCTTTGCTAATCCTGCACTGCCTCAGGTGGGAAAGTGGAATCCTTTACATGTAAGTATGTGCAGAAATAGTGCATCAAATCAAATGCACTGTTATGATTTAAGAAATATTAATTAATAAAAAAATATATATATCTTAAGTCTTAATGATGCATTGTACCAAAAATTCTTTTCAAATTATAGTTGCAATAGTTCCTCATTTATGATTTCATAATATTTAAAAATAAATTATATTAAAAACATTTCTCTGTTATCTGCTTAACTAATGCAATTAAATTTCCAAAGTTCTAGTTCAGTGAAACTTGTAGCACAATGAGAAACAATCAACAGCTGAATACAGCTATTCAGGGACCTCTAATGTGAGACGAAGCTGGTCCTTTTTTTTTATGTATGTTTTCTCATGTATGACATGGCCCTAATTTGGGCATCTCTGTTTTAAATTGTTATAAGATACATGTTAAAAACTGTCCAGACACGTTTTCTACTTGTAATGTAGATCATTACTATAAGAAGGCCCAATCTTACACACCTTGGCACAATCATGTATTGTTTAAAAAAGTGATTGAATACTCACTAGACCATTTATTAGGAACATTTTCAAACTTGCATATATTCTACTTCCTAGTAGAATAGCTGGACTTGTTTGGACTGACTGAAAGGCTGTCCAGAATGTTAACTCAATCACTCTCAACAATCATGAAGAGCAGATTGTTAAAGCATCTCAGAACACTTGAAATGTTGAGATGAATGAGTTACAACAGCAGAAGTTTAGAGTATGAAGGTTTTGTCAGCCAACCACTAGAATTTGAGGCTCCATCGTGTTCAGGTTCATCAACACTCCTCGGTTGAAGATGTAAGAATCTCCAACTTCAGGCGATAGGTCACTAGATGATCGGTGTGAACATAACCCGAAGCTCTTGAGCTGTAGCTGCATAATTTGATGAATGTGCAGATGCAGAGATGTAACTAATAAAGTGGTTAGTGAGGATTTAATCACTGTATGTAATGCATCTATTCCTAATGATTCTAACAGGGTACCCATTTCACATAGGATAGCAAGTAAGATTTTTTTTTTACAAAAACGTAGCCGAGAGCATTGTGTCTAATGCTGCGTCTCTTTCGCAGGTGTCAAAGGATGACCGCAGCGACATTGAGTCTAGTTCTGACGAGGAGGAAATGGCACCATCTGCTCACAAGCACCACACTAACGGGACCAATGGGTGTCATGGCACAAACGGTTTCCTGTCATCCCTGTGCCATGACGAACACTAAGCGTTGTCGCGTGGTTTCTGCCTGCTGCAGCCTGCTCATTAGTCTGTACAGTACTCATGCGTGTCAAAGCAACAACGTCACCCATCCAGTACTGGAAGACCGTAATGCAGAATAATGTGAATGCAGCTGCATTTCAGTACGATTCAGTCCAATGATTTTGTTCTTGTTGCTTGTACCCGTTTTACTTTTCTGATATTCGGACCATTTCTAGGCACATGGTCGAATGTCATATCAACGCTCCATCCTCCATCTGTAGCTCACTGTTAATTTGAACAAACGAACGCATCACTCGTATCACGCTAGCATGCTGCTGTGGTCATGTAGTTTGGTGTCCGTGGGAGCGGCCGTTTTCTTGAGGTAACATCTATGTATTTATTTATTTTTTTATATCTATATATAGGTTGCAAAATTGTGGTTGAGACTTGATTTTCTATTTCTTCAAGTAATTTGCTGTCAGTGTTTTTGAGATGGCGCACTATTTAAAGTTCGGTCACTGTTTCAGGATTCAGCAAGGCAACAGCTTTTACGTGCACAAGACGTTTCGCTTGAAATCGTTTTATCGCAGATGAGGTAACCGCTGAAATCTGAAATGCTCACCTGTAAAATGGATGGCGTGCGTCACACAACCGAGCGACGCCACTCGCTGTATTTGCACTAGTGAACTGTAAAAATGGGAATTCTAAAACTGTATTATGTGCACACGTGTTTGGATTGAACTTCTGCCATATTGTCCTTCACTTTAAATCACATATGGACCTGTACTTAAAACAGTGGACAGACTCTTTTTTTTCTTTTTTTTTCTTTTCGTGCGTGTTTGTGATTTTTACATTGTGTTTAAAGAATTGTAAAACAACTATCAATGCATTATTGGATTGATTTTAAGGAACCGAATGATATTGCCTTTTTGTCCTTGATTATAATGTGAAATCTGGGTCTGTGTTTACATGGACCATGTAATGTGTTATATACTGTAGGTAGTAGCCACAAGTGCATGACACAGTATTAATCTCAAATTCTGTGAATCAGGATATATGTAATCATTAGGCATAAAAATTTACCCTTTCAAATGTGATCTATAGCGTCTGAAGGTTAAGACACCTTACACGTGGATGGGGTACACAATCACATGTACACATATGCACGTCGCCAAATGCGTGAACACCATACAGTGATATTATGTTTCTGCTTCTTCAGCTTTTGAATGATATCTTCTCATTGTCCCATTGTCCTGTTCTTGGTATAATGTAACACTTATTTCTTTACTGAGCTAAGTGGATGACTCATTAAAATGCCTTTGAAATCAGGGTTAAAAAAAAACTCTTTGCTTTTCTTCAGTGAGCAAGCTGTGGAGAAGAGAGGAAGCTAATTATCTCTTGCTAAGCTAATTGTCGCTGTGTGCGTGCTGAATTCTGGGCTTTAAACTAAATGTCAGGGGTAAAAAAAAAAAAAAAACTGTTTTTGCTTTTTGCCTTTAAGAGGGAGATAAATAAACATGTTGCCAGGCATTTAAAATAAACACGGCAGACATTTTTTGTTGTTTCAGATCAGTATTCTATAAAGCTACGCAGTGGCATTAAAAAGTTTCGAAACTCTGTTTACAATAAAGTTCTTAATTTATCTATGTTTACACACTATCACCTTCAAAATAGTCCCCTTGCACAGCAATACAGCTCTCCCGGCATTCCCGCCACTTCTGGAATGTATCCTGGAAATCTTCTTTTCGAAGCGTGTCAAGCAGCTTCTGCTATCAAAACGTGACCTTTGAGACGGATCGTCATCTTCAAGGAGCCAAATCTGGCGACTAGGGTGGGTGCCAAAGTGGGATCATAATGATCAGATTGGTAAGAAACTCACGTGTGAGGAGAGCTCGATGAGGATGTGCACATGGTCAGAACAGCAGATGTGGTCAGAATAGCAGATGTGGTAATGCATGTGGTCAGAATAGCAGACGTGGTAACACGTGGTCATAATATCACCAGCTGTACAGCTCCAGATGTACACAGGACGATTTCTTTTGGATCACTGACTTATGAAGGTCGGTGCTTCCTGTAACTCTGCGTGCTGCCTTGTGCTGCCATCTGTTGGTGTGTTACAATACTAGTCTCAAATCTTAATGATGATAACTATATATAATTATATATAATATGTATGTGTATGGCCATCATCCCAGAAGGAAGCCTCTTCTGAAGCAGTTTGCTGAAGACAACCTGTCTAAGAACATGAATTACTGGAACCATATCCTGTGGTCTGATAAGACTAAGATAAACTTGTTTGGTTCAGATGGTTTCCAAAATGTGTGGTGACACTGAGGTGAACCAAGAAAATTGTGTCTTGCCTTCAGTCAGACTGCAGAGAACAGCAGTTTTCCAACATGATAACAATCCCAAACACATCGCCAAGATGACAACTGCCTTGCTGAGGAAGATGAAGGTGATTAAGTGGCCAAGTATGTCTCCAGACATGAACACTGTTGAGCACCTGTGGGGCATCCTCAAGTGAAAGGTAAAGAAGCGCCATGCGTCTAACATCAGCAGCTCTGTGATGTCATTATGGAGGAGTAAAAGAGGATCCAACAACCTGTGCAGCTCAGGTGAATTCCATGCTCAGGAGGAGTAAGGCAATGTGAGATAACAATGGTGCTCATACAAAATATTGTCACTTTGGACACAGATTTAACATGTTCACTTAGGGTGAACTTACGTTTGTTACCAGTTATTTAGACTATAATGGCTGTATGTTGAGTTTTTTTTAAAGGAGAGTAAATCTACACTGCTATACAAGCTGCACATTGACTACTCTAATTAATCACCATGTTTCATTTCTATAGTACTGTCCCTTGACAAAATATACTAAAATGGTTGCTGGAATGTCAGGGGTGTACTCACTTTTGTAAGCCTCTGTGTGTGTGTGTGTCTTACAAAAGTGAGTACACCCCTGACATTCAGCAATCATTTTAGTATATTTTGTATTATATACATATATGTGTGTGTGTGTGTGTGTGTGTGTGTGTACCGTTACACCACCAATATATATATATATATATATAGAGAGAGAGAGAGAGAGAGAGAGAGAGAGAGAGAGAGAGAGTTTGAAATTTGCACTGAACAATATGAGTGAATTATTTCTGACTGATTACTTATTAAATCTGACTTTAAATGTACATTGTAAACTTATTTTCAGGATATTTCTCTCCTTTTTTAAAGAGCAAACATTTTGAGAAAAGGAGTGAATGTTGCACCATTATCGTCTGTATGCTATATGTGACTGAATGAATGAAACCTCTCAGGTGGAGTAGTTGTGTATTGGGTAAGGCCATCCAGGTGATTTCCTCACACGTGCTTTGAGGGAGGAAAAATGGTCAAAGTGCAAACTGAACAGCCAGCCAGTGTGAAGATGAAGGAGCCGCTGAGCACCTGTGCCGTGAGTGGTCTTAACTGTTTTTAATTACAAACACAACATAGGAAAAAAACAATAATCATCCATTTTAATTGTTTTGAATGTTATTATCTATCTAAACCTTTCTGTGTGTAAAGTCATGTCACATGTTACAGTACAACCTGCTCTACCAAGACCTCAAGACATTCTCAAAACATGGAGAATATTTCTGCAAAGAACTTGTAACTGTATTCCAGCAAAGGTAATAGTCTATTTAGGTACTTTGACTCCCCTGGGTGATTTCTTTATTCCTTTATATTTGCAATAAAAGCTTGATCTTTTGAAGAATTTGGTCATAAAGTACAAAGTGATATGAAAATTTCTCCCTTAAGAGACAGTCTTGCACCCTGTAGTCGTGGATTGAATTTTAATTACAGCTGTGGTTATTCTTTTACCCGCTGCCTGAGTTGGTGTCCTTGAAGGAGAGCGTTTATATCTTAAAACCTTTAGTGTTCATCCTGCAGTGTTAAATAATTACAATAATAATAATAATGGAGGTGATCTCTAGTTAGTGTTGTACATTTATTTAATAAACTGCATCAAGTGAAGTTACATGTTGCTGTATCAGGATGCTTGCAGACATGCAGAACAGAGGTACGTATCAGTATCACCTTGCTCTGTATGCTTTCAGGGGTCACTCACTAACTGTGTAGTTCTAATAAATATTTGCTCAATGCTGCAAGTTAAGCACGGACAGATAAGTGTGCTTTTATAAATACAGATCCGAGCTCGAGATCAGCTATGCTAAAAGGCTGCAGAAACTTGCTGGAAAGCTCATCAGTGCCTCCAAAACAATGACTAGCAAGTGAGTGTGCGCTTATTCATCACAATCTTGCTCAAGAGAATCTAATACTTGGAGGATTTTAGGATTTTGGATTTTGAATTAAAAAAAAATTGCTCTCTTCTAAGCTCAACTTACAATGCTTGGTCTCTTGTATCGAATGAGATGTTCTCAACAGCAGATGCACACAGGTGAGATGTAACAGAATTAAATGTAATGAAAAGTTTCTGGGTTTATACACATCTCATGCTAGACTATGTTTTCTTTCCAGAACACTAGGGCAAAGTCTTCAACAGGATGCTGTTGTGGAAATTCGTCAAGTGCTGGATGAACACACCAAGAGGAAGAGACCAGTGTGTGACGTCCCCCCCCTCCACACACACACACACACACACACACACACACACACACACACACACACACACACACACTACCTTTACAGAAAACTTGCAAAACATTTTCATATGTAAGACTATTATCTAATTACATGCGAAAAATAAGACCACTTGTCCTACATGTGGGGAAAAACTGTATAGGAAACACCTAGACATTATATGGACAAAATACTTGTGGACGTCTGACCATAACATTCATTTATTTCCCACCTCTAGAACTAAACCTTTAGTCCAGAGTCATTCTATATAATTGTGTGCCTCCAAGTTTGTGTAAAGCACATGTCTGGAGGGGACATGGAATTGTTTCATCCAATGTAGTGTTTGGGAAATTGTGGACAATTCCCACTTGAGGCTCATGCAACTTTTCTATAAGGGCACCTCTGTTTATCAAACATTATACATATCTAGATAAATGTTGCCACCTGATTTAGCATTGCATTGTGTCAGAAATGTCTGTTATTTATTTGTGTGCAGCTGGAAAATGGCATTGAAAAATCAAGAAAACTTGTGTTGACCAACTGGAATGAACAGCTCAAGGTAAGATAATGTATAAAGATATTTTCAGTTCTTTTATAATATAAAAAAAAACAAACAGCTTCTCTGAGACCTACAATTGGGCACAGCACTGGACGTAAGGCAACGCTTGAAATAAAAGCAGCCTTACGTACACTCTAATACATGTAATGTAATAATGTTATATATAAACCTTGCCTTGTTTGGCAGAAAAGCTGTTACTGCATATAGAACGCTTTTTCATCTTCAATACTACAATTTTATGAAGCCTTCAATTAGTTTATATGTTTTCTTGACAGCCAGATGCTAGTAGGTTTTAAGCAGAATATATGGTTCTTCCTGCAGGCAAAGAAAAAGTTAAACAGTTTAAGCAGAGAGCATGAAGCACTTTTCAGCTTTGTGGAAAAGAACAAACACATCTGCACAGAGAAAGAGAAACAGAAGGTATTTTTTGTATTGTTGTAGTTCTGGAATTCTTACAATGCCATTTCAAGTATTGGGACACCTAAACTTTCCAGCCATATGTAGCTCTTCTGCAATCTGTTACCACCATGTTTCAGACACACACTTGTATAGGATGTCTTTGGATGTAGTAGCATTTATATTTTGCGGTCACTTGAAATAGGAGACACAAACCTGTTCCATCATGAAAATGCCCCTGTGACTATAGTCCCCATTTGCTGTTACAAAAACCATCACTCTTCTGGCAAGATGCCTCACTAGATTTTGCCGTGTGGTTGTGGGTGTGATTTGTGATTTGTACTCATTCACCCACAATGGTGTTTGTAAAGTCAGGTACTGATTTGTGGTGAGGATGCGTGGGGTGCCATCAGCATTCCAATTTATCCCAAAGGTGTTGAGTTTAGAGATCTTCCACTTATCTTATATAAACTATATATAATGGAGTTGGCTTTGTTTGAGTCTCATAGTCCAAGTGAAGAGAAACGTGAATGCTACCACATCCAAAGGCATAATGTACAATTGTTTGTCTCCATCTTTGTGGTAACAGTTTGAGGAAGAACCACAAATGGCTGGAAAAGTCTGGTGTCCCAATACTTTTGTAGATATTGTGTACCTGTAATCATCACCATGGAATTCAGTCATGGGTCTACAATGTTCTTAGAACCTTAGAACCCTATATTTATTTTATGTCCCTATATTTTATGTCCCTATATATTTTTTCAATTTCCTTAATATTAATTTTATATGTTTGTAAATATTAGAAAAAAAAGGTCATTGGTTTAACCAGATTATTAAGCAGAGAGTATATGACATATATTTGCTTGTGTCCAGATGCTTAACAGATTGAGTAAATCAGCAGAGCTTCAAGTAAAAGTTGACGAGGACTACTTCAATATGAATATGGACAGCTGCAGGATTAGACTGAAGTGGGAGAACACGCTTAAAAGCTGCTATCAGGTCTTTGCTTATTCATCAGTTATTTGGAGAGAACTGTTCAATGGCCGGTGCAGATTATTTGATTGACATAAAATCATTAATTGCAGATTGTTCAAGAAATTGAGAAGCAAAGGATAGAGACTCTGAGCAACACTGTGAATAAGTACAACCTCCACCTGTGCAGCTACAACCAAACGCTTCTCCACGTGAGTCAGTGTAAATGCTCTAATACAAACCCTATTTCTGATTAATAATGACAGTGTAATATTTCACCATTTGTAAAATGAGGAGTGCAAATGTAATCCTAAAGACTTATCCAAGGACTCTTCCCTATTTACTGTCTGCGCATAGTATATCATTTTCAGCACTTTGTATATGTTTAACTTTAGAGTACATGGTTGTAGAAGTGTAATGAGTTATAATCTCACTTTCCAGTGTCACACGAAAGAGGAACGGTTTCCTTTTGAATCTGGTTTCTCTCCAGGTTTTGTCCTTGTCACTGTCACCTCTGGCTTGTTCATTAATGATCGAAACTTAAATCCAGTTCATGCAAAGTAACTACGCAAATAAATCTAATTGGATTAAACACCCTTGAATTTAAAGTGTAATGTTTTACTAATATTTAAATATTATTCGTTTTGCAAAATGATTAGAAAAACAGATCTCATACTGGAATGTAAATGAAATAAAAAAATTATCCCTTTATAAATTCTTGTATACTAAGTGAATGTAATGCATAGAAGTGGTGATCTCTAGAGTCAGGAACAGATCGAGGAGGCTGTCGGGAGAGTGAACGTGGAGGAAGACATTCAAACTCTAGTGGAAAACACCTGCGTTGCGGCAGACGATAACAAGGCCGAATTCCTCATCGTTGATTACTTTGTGAGAAATGTCACTCCTAATATGCATATCCATACTTCATGTACGGAATATTGTAGTAAATCATTGCAGGTTGAAATAACTGTTATGGAACTGTGAGTGTGGTCTATTATTCAGTAATATATTGCGGACTGTGTGTATTGGCATTGCAGGAGGAAGATGGAAAGACAGTAATGGAAAAAGAAAGACGGAGAGAAGCATTGAAGGTGAAACTTCAGCGATTACAGGAATGCATTCTCAAAACCAGGAAAGACATAGAAGGTACTTAAAGAAAAAAAAAATTCACTAGGAAATAAAGATTAAATGGGAAACATATAAACATAAGCATTGTTTCAAATGTTCTCAAATATTAGATATTAAAGTTGTACTATCTGTTTGATCAATGTATTTCACTGATATATCTCAGGGCTGGAGACAATGGCAGGTCTAGACACTAAAGATATCTCACAGACGAGTATAAAAAACATGGAGGATAAAGAGCAGCTGCTTGATGAGGTATTATGGGAATAATGCTCTGTGTGTGATGTTCATGTTAAACAACATAGCTTGTGGCAGTTGGCATTGTGTTTGTGATTGTAGTCCAATCTAAAACTGGACCTTTTGGAGGCCACATACTGTAAACTGAACCAATCGATGATGGACTTAGAGGGGAAACTGAAACCTTTCCATCGTTTCAACGACAGCGTCACAAAATTCAAAGAGAAGGTAATATGATGATTTGATGTCTTACATATGTGTTTCATCTACAAGCATTAGTATTTAATATGTATTTAAGGCTATCTTACATTCATTTTTTTCAAACAGGAAGTTGAGCACAGCATAGCGAAACTGCCACGTTCGGTTCACATCAAAAAGGCGTCATTCAGAGCATGTCAATCTTTGAGGACTTCAGTGGTTCTTAAGGCTCTGGCAAAAATGGCACCGACTGTCAGGACTCTGGTTCCTCTATAGATGCCAGAGGTGGATCAGCAATGCACACGCACAAGCGCAAGTTTGAGTTCAACAGAGCATCATCAAGGTCTCAGGAGGAAGCCAGGAAATGTAAGGATCTCCTGCTGCTTTATGACAGCTTCTGTTGTTCAAATGACCTATTTTCCTACATATTTGGATCATATATAGAAGTATAGTTTTTTATTTGTTTTACCAAAAGTAGATGCTTTATTTCCTCTTGCTGTTATTAAAAAATATTTCCTTTATGCCATTACACCACTTCATTTATTGTTCCATATTGCCAATAAATGATATAAACTAATATTATTTAAAATGTCAGAGATTTGAATATGGAATGTTTACATGGTGATCCCTTCCTCCAGGTGCTGAGGTCTGCAGTGTAGGTAAATGTAAGGCTTTATATGACTTCTCCTCAGAAAAAAAGGACGAGTTAAACATGAAAGAAGGTAAACCTACAGTTACTAAAGACATACGCTTCATTGTAGGTTGAGTGTATAAGATTTCTGGGCAAAAACAAATGGACCAAGTTCTAAATAAGCTTCTTGCAGAGAGCATTTAGTTTTTACCATTTTTATAGAAAATATAAAAAATTAATATAAAAGATTTGAAATTAAAACCTTTACCGCAACACACATTTATTCACGACGTCCTTTCTTTACTCAGATACAAAAAAATATTTTAATCAGTAAACATCTGTAAACAACTGGTGCGCCAAGTCTCAAATCAAGCACCAAAATCCGCCATGGTGCACACATCCGGCAAATAAATCCGTCCGTGTGGAAACATTAGATTACATATTTGGTGATCTGTTACTTCAGACAGCTCATCAAAGCCTTGATAACACAAATTACAGCCAGAGATCTAGTGTTTATCTAGTTCTTTCTTTTTCCTGACCAATGATTCGTTTTTGCAGCCGTTCAAACGTAATCTTTTCATATGTGGATTAGGCATTTTTTTTTACCCAGGAGTGCATATACCAGTATGTTATATACGTTAATAATACATTTGTAATAATACTAATTCAATTCAATTACTAGTAAATCAGTAGTAATACTATTTTTTTTCCCAATTTTAAATTTAAGGAGATCTTCTCAACATCCTACGGAAAGACAACAGCGGGTGGTGGTATGGAGAGCTGAACGGGAAGAGGGGTCATTTTCCTTATAATTACGTCGAAGAGCTGCCTGTTTTGAAAATGGCAAAGTCTTCTGATGCATAAATCAAATTAAAAGAGGGTTTCATTATTAATCAGGGTATTTGATGGTATAATCTTGCAATGAGTAATGTTTAAAGTGTATGGTTTATTCGTCTTTGTGGTTCATGTTCCTTTGATATAGTGCTGTATGATACAATGCACATTCAGGTCGAGAGCTTTGGTACATCAAACATAACACAATGTAAAAATAAGACCTCGTTGCCTGCAGTGTGGATGTTTAGTGCCAGGCTGTTTTGAATGCTTCCAAAATTGCTGGTTCCTGGAATTATCACATGCAAGAGTCGCTAGGTTTTTTACCGAAAGGTGTGAAAAATAATCAGTGAGCAGCAGTTCTGTAGGTGGAAACACCTTGCTGCTGAGGGTTGAATGAGCAGACTGGTACAAGCTAAAAGGAAGTATACAGTAACTCCGATACTCCAGCAGCCTGTCTGATCAGATTTTCCCCTGTTCGGATGTTTAATGTAAATGTTCACTGAAGTCATTGACTTTTAGTGTCAATGAAAAAAATGTGATTTTATTAACTGCACCACTTCCACATGATTGGATAATTACATGAATGTGCAGGTGTGTGTCTGAGGTCTGGAAACCCTGTTGGATGTAATTGTGACTGAATGTTTAAAAAGTCCAAATGTTTTTTTTTTATCTGTATTTAAAAAAAAAACATGAATATCCTTTCAGAACAACCTCAAAGCTCATTATACTGTTTACTGACTTTGACTGCTGTCCAAAATAAATAAAATAACTACTACTATTAATAAAAACTACATCATATTATTCACTAATACAATATTACTAAATAAAATGCCTTTTTAGGTACAGGTTCCCATTAATTGCACAAAATGTGGACAAAATGTACTGTTTTTTTAAGTTCCCACTTACACTTATGAGACATTTTCTGAGATTATTTAATTTAGGAATAACTGAATATTTAATTTTATATTTGCAAACTAAGCTAGATCATAGTGGGATTGCTAAACAATGACATTATATCTAGTGCATTTTTAATCAGTTATTTGTTTATTTTCTGTGCGCTATGCTTACAAAAATGAATGACAAAAACGTCAGAACTGTTTTGCTTTGCGTAATTCACTCTCACCAATTCAGCCCCCCCCATATATATAATAAATAAAATAAAGACCATTATGACCCAATTTTTTTTTTTTTACATTTTATTAGGTAAAACAACTTATATACAAGTAGAACAATAAGAATATTGAAGTACAATACAAATAAAAGAAGCACGTACTGGCTACCGTGGAGTCTTCCATAAAAGTTGAACTGCATTTAAACATCTTAAGAGTTAAAAATGTCAGGGACTGGGTTTATCAAATAATATCCGTATGTAGTCAGGCAGTCTTTGTACTAGTGTATAGTGCCACAAACTCTTTCCTGACATTAGCCAGAAAGGCAGAGAGGTTGTTGGTCTCCTGCAGTCGACGCTCCAGATGGTCCATCTGCACCAGGGGAGGATCACATGAGACAACTGAAAGGAGACAAAAAATAATAATAATCGATGTAATAAATCCTGTTTCGCGTTGCATTCAGACTTCGGCTTTTATTCAGAGTTAAAACTAATTCAAAATGACAGTTCATACAATGAACTCAATCAATGGGCAGAATGTGGTCCATCATATCCTTTAAATAACATTTCTTCAGGAAGCCTCCAAAATGGTTCACCTTTTCTTGGCTCCTAAAAGACCAGTTTTTGTGCTTTTTGCACATGTGGAATTAGTATTAGGGCTGAAACGATTCCTCGAGTAACATGAGTAATTCGAATACAAAAAAAAAAATTAAGGCAAAAATCATTGATGCTTCGTTTAGTCCAGTGAACTACACACGGTGCAGTGTGTTTCCCCACGGACCATTATTACCAACACACCACCCGCTAAACTCTGGAGCGCTCTGGACAGGTAACAAAAAAAGACACTGCAGAATGAAAAAATGGAGGAACAGGGTCAAAACAGCGAAGGGCGAGGAGAAGATTCATATGGAAACCTGTTTCTGCCACATTAAATATAAACGTTTGCCTAAATCCAAGTTTTTTTTCTCATAACGATTCCGAATTTATTTCTGGCAATTCCGATTACATACATTACATACAACAGCTTCAAACTTCAGGCCGACAACATGGTTACCGGTGGATGCACCAACCATGGTGTTTACAAGAAATAAAGTTGCAATCGAAAAAAATACAGTCAAAATTGAGAAAAAAAAAAAAATCAGAATTATGAGAAATAAAGTTGGAATTAGGCAAACTTTTTTTTTAAGTGCCAGAAACGAGATTACATAGCATTTTTTTTTTAAAGAGTAATCTAAAATAGATTTTTATATTGATGATTTTTTTAATATACAGTAAAACCCCATTGTACGAGCATAATTCGTTCTTGAAAATTGCTCGTGTGTCCATTTGCTCGTATGTTCGAATTGATTTTCCCCATAGGAATGAATGTAAAAGTGATTTAATCCGTTCCAAGACCTCATCCCATCGCTTATTTCTGCACTTAAAAAGTATTTGTAGCCTATTTTTAAAAACAAATACACAGCAAATGACCGTAATGTAAACATAATTTAACACTTACTCATGTGGTAGTGGTTGATTGCGAGGGTGAGACGCGCACCACGCTCATAACCTTCTCGGTTTCCATGGTAATTCTATTTACTTTTATTTTCACAGCACCATCACTGATTTTATTGGTAGAAATTTTTCAAGATTTCTAGTGAAATAAAAATATAACACTAAAAAAAGTTTTTGCTGCACTGAACAACAATACAGTAATACGTCATCAACTAAGCGACTGATGCGACCCTCCGCCGAAAACGGGGAGCCGACAGTGTGGGTTGGCTCGTGCCTTCGACATTTGCTCGTGAAACAGGGTTAAATTTTTCGAGTAAGGTCGCTCGTTTGCTCGTACTATAGGTTGCTCGTACAACAAGGTTTTACTGTATTTGTATTTTGATGTAATATTGCAATTAAATGCACTAAATGCGTTTAGTTTTACAGATATTTCTGTGCACAATTTCAGCAATAAAATGTAAATTTTTCTAAAAAGGTAAATTACTTTTAAAGAACAAAAACCCATCTTATTTTCTCTTGTATATTTTGTATTGCTCTGTAATAAAGAAAAGCACTTCTTATCCGATTACTCGATTAATCAATGGAATAATTGGTAGAATATTAGATTACTAAAATATTCAATAGCTGCAGCCCTACTTCACACACTACCAAGGCTACTGAAATAAAGCTTTACAAGTAACTAAATGAAGCAGATGGAATCTTTTAGACAATATATACAATATTAGCTGAAAGTGTCCACTAGGGGCATAAGAGTACACCGAAATTTGTCGGTACAGGGCTTTCGGTTAGTTTACCGAATGCAATCCTCTTTACGTGCGGAACAGAGTTACAATCTGAGATTCCCTCAGGAACGTATTAAGTGGTAGACTGCAAGTTTGTTTAGTCTCTGCCTCGCATTTTGAGCACATTTTTAAAATTGTTATTAAACTTAAAAACATACAAAAAGGCCAGGGGTATAAAAGAAATAAACTAGAGTTAGCGCAGTGTCACTGTGGATACTCACTCCGTACCGACAATCAGATTTGTTTTGCGCATGCATGAAAACGCTAGCGTTGGCTATGGATTCTTTAGTGCTTTATGTCTAGCTTCAAGAATTTCTCTTAAAAGGAGAACATTCAGGGAATTCTGCATATCCAGGAAGTGAATGATTGACGTATGGAAGGCATTTTTCAAAGATGTTTGTTAAAGTATGCTAAAATAAGTAGAACAGTTAAAAAGATCATATCTTTAGTTAAATTCAAAACACACACACACACACACACACACAAATCTGTATTACCCACAACAAATCTAAACTATTTAATTACATTTTTTAATTTATTTAATTTTATTAAATCAATGAAATTTGTGCCAATTTGATTATTTACTTAATGTAATCAATATAATAAGTATTGAATTTATTTGATTAATTACATTTTATTTTTTATATAAATTCTAATATAGTTTAAATTATTATTTTACCAAGCTGGTATTTTATTTACAGTTGTTTTAAAATGTAAACTGTTGATCACAAATAATAATAATAATAATAAACTGAGTTGTTAAAAAAACGACAAATATTTTGCATTTCCTCCCGTAACCGTGTCACGTAAAAACCGAGTTACGTACCAAACTGTTACATTTTGTAATGTCCACTGATTCACACTTAAATAGCAGACCATCTGGGTATCTTTTAGCTATTTATTCATAATGCTATGATTTAGGCTACATTTTTATTCTGATCTCAGGCACTATTTAGGACAGACATTAGGACAGCTGGGATGCAGCATATGCTTTCGTGATTTCTAGTAATGTAACTGCAGTGACTTACTTTGGTAAACTCCATCCTCGTTTATCCTTAATAGAAAAGTGTAGGCACTTTGGGGACTCTTGTGGTTGATGTTTCTGAAGATGAACTGCAACTTCTCACCTTCACACACGCATGCATAAAGTGGAAATTTTAGCATCTTTATACAGTCAGTAATTATGAGTGTCATCCAGGTGAAACAAATATTCATATCCATTAGGAAGAAATTTAGAAACTTCAAGAAAAAACAAAAAACCCCACCCTGAATTTTTCTGATCTCGAGGCTTAGATGTTCCTGGAAGATCTCTTTAATTTTGTTCAGGTTCTTTAGCCGGTCCTTGTTGGCCTTGTTTTGGGAGTGAATCACTTCATGTGAAATGGAAAACAAACGCAAAAAACATTAATTGAGTAACTGATTAACACTGACCAAAGACTGTAACACAGATATTTATGTTGATATTGATGTTTGTGTTTTATACATTCTCTGTTCTTGGCCTGCTCTTGCTTCAGCTTCTCAATCTTCTCTATTAGGAGTTCTTTATGGCTTTCTTTGTCCTCGATCGACCCGACGATTTCTGGCCGCTCTCCGTTTCGCTCCATCATGATGGACTTCTGACGTTTTAGCTCTTCAAACGGAAAATTACGGTTCCTCAGTTTCATTCATTTCTCTTAAAACAGATTACATATTAAAACACAAATACTGAAAAGAGAACGTACCTTCTGTATAAGCGTGTATGGTCTCAAACATGGTCTCATCTTCCCGGCATTTTTTTGCACAGGTATCTGTAGAATAAGATTCATGTGATTAACTGTCACTATAACCTCAGAATTTGTACAGTTCCAGTGTTGCAGTGTGGCTGAAAGTCCAGGTGTCTCATAATGGATGCTTCAGCTAGCTTGCATTATTACATTGAAAAGACGGTTCGAGCACATTATCCAGACTTATTAAAGCTACAATTACTGCTTATTACATCCTGCACTGCTTACTATATCCAATGTCCAATCTTTTCCACAAAGGGCCAGTGTAGGTGAAGGTTTTCATTTCTACTAAGCCACACCAGAATCCACCTTCCACATCAGATCTTCATTTTCAAAGGTGTGGCCCTTGGAATGAAAACCTGCACCCATACCGGCCCTTCAGGGAAAAGATCAGACACCCCTGGTTTAGAGCTTTAAATGGTTTTGAGGTGTCACACAAACCTGATGGCACTTTAGCTAATGGAAGATGATTTTCTCATATCACCTCTAAACCTGGGAATAATGTCCGAGAGAACGGTTGTATGGGAAGTGGTAGTTCAATGGTTAAAAACGTTTTACAAGGTTGCAAGGTAAAAATCCAATCATCAATCAATCACCATCATACAGCTGCTGGTCCCCTAAACAAGACCCTAAATCAGTTAAGAGAAATCAATGTAGGTCGCTCTGGATAAGCACGTCTGCCAAATGCCATAAATGTAAGTTTATCTATAGCAATGTCATCTTGCCTATTCATGTTTTTCATATAGTCTTCCTGCATCTTGTAACCTACCTACAGGAGATAACAATGACGTGTACTATGTAATTCGTCTAGATCTAATTCTGTTCCTTTGTTTATCTCGAAAACAGAAGGAACAGTGTCTGATCCCTGAAGCCTCTTAGATGCCTCTGTAGGAATTAGGGCTCCAAGAACACCACTGTGTTTTGTATGGTTTTGAGACAGTTGCACTGATTAAAAGACAGGACGTGGAGCTGGAGGTGGCAGAGCTGAAGATGATGCGATTTAAACTGGGAAAGACGAGGATGAAGGATTTAAAGTGAGTTTTTAAAAGGACTGCACAGGTACGACGTTTTTGAGACACGGTGACGGAGGCAAAGGAGGGACATGGGGTATATCGGTAGAAGAATTTTGAGGATGGAGCGCCAAGGAGGAGGTTTATAGATGGGGTGAAGGAAGAGACGCGGATGAAGAAGACAGAGTGATATGGAAATAGATGATCAGCTGTGGCGACCCCTAAGGAGAGCAGCCAAACGAAGAAAAACATTATTTATATTGTATTTAAAGAGGTCATTATACATGCTTAGTTGTAAATAACAAAAAATACAATAGTTGTTTATCATGATCTTTTTATTTTTTTTTATTTATTTGATCTAATTTGATAAAAAAAAAAAAAAAAAGCCACCAAGCCACCATGTATGTGTTTTAGTAAAGCCAACAAAAGACCCCAGTGGAGCTTTAATGTTTATTAGTCTCAAAAAAAACCTCCTGAAAACTCTAGAAAACTTTTTTTTCCCCTAGAGTTTCTTCAAAACTCTTATTTCTTCTATTAGTGTTTTGACCATAAGATCACTGTATCATCTCACAACACCCTCCAAACATCCAACAGCCATTTACTTGGGCTAAGATCTACTGACTGTGAAAGTCAAAGCATTCAGTGTCCTGTGGATGAAGACAGGATCTGTCCTGTTCTGAGGAGAGACCACTCTCGTCACATGATCATAGAAATGATAAGGAAAGAATGAAATGTGATCAGACTGTATTGATTTGTAGTGAAGAGGAATCAGAGCACACACGCCCCTGCAGCATGACAGACTACACCACCACCAGGTGTGTGTAGGTATGTGTAAATGTTTGTGTGTGAATGTTAAGAGTTTTCTCACCCAGGACAGACTTCATGTACTGTTTATGCGCTTGGCAGAACTCCACTGTAGCCTCGTTCAGCACTTCACCCATCGCCTGGGAGAGCAGTTTAATCCTGATCTCCTCCAGCTTGCTGCTGAACTTTTCCCCGACTTCAAGATCTTTGATCGAAGCCATTTCCACCCTGAGCGGAGAGAAATACAACGGTTGTATCAGCTACAAGATTTCTTCAGCTCTCATAAATCGACTTTTCCCTCAGACTCAAATTCCGACAAGCCCCGCCCCCTGTGCTGGGATTGGTTTGTTGTTCATACAAGCGAACAACACGACGAATGTTTAGTCTCAGCGTGAATCCTTAGCCAATCAGAACGCGCAGGTGACACTAGCAGCCAATCAGAGCGAAGAGTGGGACTTGCCTGCAAAAATAAACTCCTAACGGCAAAACTAGAACGCTAAATTAGCTAGAGCGTCCAGATTACACATTATAGCTCGAATAGTTTTAACTAATGGCAGTACAGCTTATATAACTACACACACGGTAGATACAGTTTTAAATCCAACACAAAGATGTGAAAAATGTCAAATTTCCTGCCTGTATAAAGGCGAGTCGATATGACCGCTTCCGAGTTCAAAAAGACGCGCCCGGAATTCAACCAGGAAGTGACGTCATGTTCCGTACTAGGAAGACACAATTGGAAAACGTAAAATAAAATGTATTTATTTTGTGTTCTAATAAAAAAATGTTATATTAATAATTATTTTATTGTGAAAGATTTAGTTAAAAATATATAACCTATAAAATGAATTTAAATTACACATGATACATGATATTTGATATTCAGCCATTTTGTCTACAACACATCTAATGTTTTACAAAATCTAATAAAATAACCTTCAGAAATTGTCATTACTGTAAAAGCTTTATTTATTTTTCTACAATACACTGTAAGTGATGTATGTAGATGCTGGTACTGAGCTGTATACAGCAGAAACAACGAACCGACACACTGCTGCCACCTACAGGAGATACTTTGCCATGACAGGGAATAAAAAACTACTTTATTGACGGGAGCTGGTTGTATGTTGTGTACTAATTATATCTGTCTAGAACTTATTATTTATAAAATAAATTGCACAAAATGACATAGAAGTAGTGTGCATGAATGCGGTATATCTTACACTGAAACTCCTGTAATACTCACTATGTGCTTCTCAGAGATTGTTCTCAGAGTTCAGAGTAATTTAAGTCCGTTTCCTCTTAACTCCGAAACGAAATTAAATTACTCTGAACTCTGAGAACAATACATTAAAATAAATCTGTAAAAGTGCTACTTTTATTTGTATACTCTTCTTCTTCTTCTTCTTCTTCTACTACTTCTTCTTTCGGCTTCTCCCATTAGAAGTCGCCACACCAGATCATCCGTCTCCATACCCCCTGTCCTCTACCACTGCCTCTTTCAACCCAACTACCTGCATGTCTTCACTCACCACATCCATAAACCTCCTCCTCGGTCTTCCTCTTTTCCTCCTCCCTGGTGGCTCCGTTCTTAGCATTCTTCTACTGATATACCCCATGTCCCTCCTCTGAACATGTCCAAACCATCTCAATCTCACCTCCCTCACCTTGTCTCCAAAACGTCCTACATGCGCTGTCCCTCTAATAAACTAATTTCTAATCCTGTCCATCCTCGTCACTCCCAACAAAAACCTCAACATCTTCAGCTCTGCTACCTCCAGCTCCATCTCCTGTCTTTTTCTCAATGCCACTGTCTCTAAACCATACAACATTGCAGGTCTCAACACAGTCCTATAAACTTTCCCTTTCATTCTTGCAGATACACTTCTATCACAAATCACTCCTGTCACTCTTCTCTACCCACTCCACCCTGCCTGCACTCTTTTCTTCACTTCTCTAACACACTCTCTATTACTTTGCACTGTTGACCCCGAGCACCTGAACTCCTCCACCTTCACCACCTCTTCTCCCTGCAACTGCACCACTCCACTGCCCTCCCTCTCATTCACACACATATACTTTGTCTTACTCCTACTGACTTTCATTCACCTTCTCTCCAGCACATACCTCCACCTCTCCAGGCTCTTCTCAACATGCTTCCTACTCCTAGCCACTACTCTTTCGCATAACTTCATGGTGTGACTGATCAACTTAATTCCCCTGTAGTTAATGCAGGTCTGCACATCTTCCTTATTCTTAAAGATCGGTACCAGCACACTCCTTCTCCATTCCTCAGGCATCCTCTCACCTTCCAGAATCTTGTTGAACAATCTTGTTAAAAACTCCACTGCCATCTTTCCTAAACATCTCCATGCTTCTACCGGTATGTCATCTGGTCCAACCGACTTTCCACTCTTGATCCTCTTAATCTCTGCTCTCACTTCCTCCTTACTAATCCTATCCACTTCCTGCTTCACCATCTCCACACCATCCAACCTTCTCTCTTTTTAATTTTCCTCATTCAACAGCTGCTCAAAATACTCCCTTCATCTTCTTAACACACTCTCCTTAGTCTGACCTCTTCTCTGAACTTCACACTACACTCTTCCTCCTTCAGTTTCCACCATCTTATTCTTCTTTTAGTTTTCCCTCTCCTCCTCTTCTTCTTCCCCTCCAAAGCCATCCTAAAGACCACCATCCAATGCTATCTAGCTACACTGTCCCCTGCCAACACCTTACAGTCTCCAATCTCCTTCAGGTTGCATCTCCTACATAGAACATAGTCCACTTGTGTGCACCTTCCTCCACTCTTATAAATCACCCCATGATCCTCCTTCTTCTTAAAATAAGTGTTCATCACTTTCATTTCCATCCTTTTAGCAAAATCATCACCCCTTTAACTTAACACAAATAAAACAACCTGAAACTCAGTGATTACTTTCCTCACATACTATCTATGTTTTGAAATAGAAGCTTTCTATGAATAGAAAGCTTGAAATATCTTTTTTAATTAAACTAATTCACAAAACAAATATTCTCTGATTCCATCTGTATGAAAGAAAGTTTCTGCGGTATCACCTTATTAACCGTCCGTGTGGAAACCTAGCAAAGTTTCCATTTGGTGTCCTGATTTACATATCATCTTAATGATTTACATCATTTCAAACTAATTACTTTAAAACATTTACAAGAATAATTTGTTTTCATGTTTTATGTTGATTACAGTTTCACTGAAAATAAGCATACAATCGCTTAAAGCATCCATATTTGGCTCATGTTGATTAGAGTATTAAACATGTGAAAAGTATTAATTTAAGGTCACTTAGAATAGATAGAAATTTGCGATTACTCATGAGTTAACTGGTGACAATCATGTGATAATCGCAATGAAATATTTTAATCTATTGATAGCTCTAATATTAATATGACGCAAGGTCCAGTTACCAGCGTGACACTAAAACAGATAGTAGTAATAGCTACCTTTTACTTAAGTACAAGTCATAGAGAGAGAGAGAGACAGAGAGAGAGAGAGAGAGAGAGAGGAAGTAAAGATACTCATGCTTTAGAATATTCTTGTTAAAGTGTCTGTTGTGTCTGTTTTTAGTTAAGAGATATATTCTAAAAGTATAAATGGTACCGAAGCTTGAGAAACTCAGCATATAAAACATACTCTGAAAGTATGTAAGTAAAATGTAATTTATTGTAGCTGTAATGAACGTTTTTATCCTAATGGTGGCAGTGTTGATATTACTAATGTACCCGTTCTTTTTCTCGCTCAAGATTCAGGATTCAAGTTTCAAAGGTTGCTTTATTCGCATGACAGAGCTATAGAACTAACTACAGATATAAAGTGAAAATTAAAACAATAAAACATAATTCAGTGTAAAAACTGTATAAATAAATAAAGTGATTTAAATAATAAGAAAATTGTATTAAAACGAAAATTCAACAAAAATAGGATACATATTTTGTGTATGTGTGTGTGTGTGTATGTGTGTGTTGCATATACGAAATCTCTGTTCTCACCTGTTGGCAGGTGTGTGTAGTATGTAGCTTTCTCTGTGCTCGCCCAGTAAATGAGGAAGTTTGCTGGGGACTAAAAAAGAGTTAAAACTGGATAATTTTGTTTACTGGAGTAAAGAAATCGTTTTGAATGTGGTTGTATTTAATGCATTCAGTATGAAAGTCCAGCTCTGTGTCCACTGTATTCATAAACATTGCGTTTTCTCTCTCTCTCTCTCTCTCTCACTCACTGACGCACTCAGTTACACACAAATACGCACACACTCCCAATTAAAACATGTTCAGCTTCACTTTGATTTGTTCTTACTACATCTTCTTATTGCAGACATGTGCAGGACATCTGCTGTTAAACTCTGGTTCAGAATTGAAGTCTGTCATTAAGCACACCACATCAGTCATAGTCCCTCTGCAGGGGCCCAGCGCTCAGCACTGAGATCACTCTATAACTGCAAAGGTCAAACTACATTAAAGGCCTCATGCACTCACTACCTCCACTCATGACCTCATTAACATGTTCTGAAAATTCCCTGTACATATGCCTTGTTTTAAGGTGACAAAGCCAAGTACCTCAGTTACTTTCATAAAATCAAGGCTTTATAGTGTGCAGTTCTTGACTTCGTTTTTTCTGTATATCACAGAGAAAGCACTGAATATAGCCTTTGCATCTATCTATCTATCTATCTATCTATCTATCTATCTATCTATCTATCTATCTATCTATCTATCTATCTATCTATCTATCTATCTATCTATCTATCTATCTATCATCACTTCTCTTATTAACACATGCTGAATGAGAATCATTTTAATGAAAAAAAGCAGTGGCCTTTACAGTGACGTCACGCAGTTGTCTCGGAGTGGGAGGAGCCACACGCGCGTTTCCCTGAAGGATTTTAGGGGCTGTTTTATTCCAAAGAAAAGTTGGAATCGACTCTCACACTTTCTTAATGTGTTAGGAATCGATTCAAAGAGTTGAATAAATACAGGTCATTTTCTCATTTTAAACAATGAAACCCAGGTAAATAAATAAAATGCGCCGCCCCAAAATGTATTAACTATAATATACATTATACCATGAAGAGTTAGTAGGGAAAAGATGAAACGGATTTTTGCATATTAACTACTACAAATGTTCCAGTAATCAAAGCGATCGTTTAATAACTTAAATAATAATCACTTAATAAAAATAAATAATTAAATAAATTAATATATATATATAATAGTGCGAGTGATGCTAAATTTCATGCATCATCATTTCTTATGTTTCTACCCCAGTTTATAACTGAGTCACAGTGCGGAATCGACTCCAACTCATTTGCTGTGACTCCAGCGCTTGAGTTGGGAGAGTCGACTCACAGGGATTGACTCTCAGCCCTTGAGAGTTCCACCGGAGAGGTAACGCGGTGCCTGAGAAACTTTTTCTCTGAAGGATAATTCATGACACACGACAGGTATTTATGAAATACTTTGTATACACGTGTAGACTGTATTTACTAACGAGTTGGGTGAGTTATTGGAGTTCAGGGATAATTAGTGGATAAAACGCACTGCTAACGCAGGAGTTCAGTTTCTGATGTGAAAATGGAACTAGCTTGCTAACTTAGTTGGGACAACAGGAATGTGCCGGGACTTGTCTCCTAACAGGGAAGGAAGTGTGTGCTCGAGGTGGACAGTTTGTTTTTGAAGTAGTCATGATGTGCAGTTCTTAAAGGATTCAGGCGAAACTTTTTGCTGTTAACTTATAAACCAGAGAGCCAAACCAGTTTGACAGGTTAAAGTTCATTTGTATGCCGCCAGTGGACACCTTAAAGGTCACTTTCTAAACAAGATTAAAAAGCAGAATAGATTGGCGTGAAAAGCTTTTTAGATTTCATGCATTTCCTCTCTGTGAAAAGATGAGGATTATTCCAGAGGCGTCCCTGGATACTCAGTGCTGTGGTCTGACCTCCTGTGACCATGGTAGATGTTTATTTAAGAGGTGAATGTAAACTTGGTCAAGAATTAAAGGGTGTAAATGTTAGTTAAGACATGTGGCTCTTATTTCTTCTAGTAGGGAAAAGATATTCCTGGGACTTTACAAATCCAGCTGGAAGCAGAAACTGTGGATTTAATATGATAAAATGAAAATCCTGCTTAATATGTATGAAGTGGAGATGTGTGTAGTTTACAAGCGGTCAGGATGAGATCATATTGACGGGTTTTATAGGAGCTTTGGTAGTTTTAATACTCACCAGCCAATTGTGTCTGTTCCACAGGGATCTAAGCCATTAGTGTGTGTGTGTGTGTGTGTGTGTGTGTGTGTGTGTGTGTGGATGAGGATGACCTAAGGCACTCCTCTTCACTGTTTAATGCAACTCATTACTGAATGGACCTGATTTAAAGTTTATCTTCAGATGTTTGGCTGCTTCGTTCTTCTCTGTCCACAACTGTCTGGATCTTAAAATAAATGTTTGTATTAATCAGATCATTTTCCAGTTTATTTTTATTTTGCGCAAGTTTTTTTTTTTTTTTTTGGGGGGACCGAATTTATGAGATAACATGTTTTGCATTTTTTTGGCTCCTCGTTTGGCAACACTGTCATGTGTGAAGTGCTTGTTATGTTTCCTGTTTTTCACAACCTTGTGACAAGTTCCCAATCTAATCATAAGGATAAGTGTAATATGTGTTCCTCTTGTCTCAAAGGCATTCCTAAAGGCTCTTTGGGAAATAAAATGCATACGTATGTATTTATATATACACCACATTACACATTTAGTCCACATTTGCTGATATAACAACCTTCATTTTACTGGGTAGATGTTCCACTAGATTTTGTAGTGTGATTGTGGACATTTGTGTTCATTCAGCCACAAGTGTGTTAGTAAAGTCAGGTACTGATGTAGGGTGAGGGGGTCTGGGGTGCAGTCCGCGTTCAAATTCATCCAGAAGGTATTCAATAGGGTTGAAGTCAGAGCTCTATAGGAGACCGCTCAGGATCTTCTCCAACCATATAAACCATATTTTCATGGAGCTCGCTTTGTGCACATGATTTTCTCGTTTTGTGAGCCACTGTCATGCTGGAGCAGGTTTGGGTCCCCTGGTTCAAGTGAAAGGACAATTTTTTTATGCTGTTATCCCCATCCAAAGACATTTAGTAACAACTTACTAATTAAGGCTTGTCTGAAAAAGGCTTTTTTGTCGAATTGAAAAAAATCCGATTTAAATATCTGCAAGACTCATCCTTGAAATTGAGGTCACATTTATTGTGTTTATAATAAGTAGGAAAAATTTTGAAAGACACTCTGGTATGCTAATTTTCCCTTCATATGAAGGCACACACACAGATGAAATGTGTGTAATTGTCACTAATGCAACATTTTTGTGAGATGGTTATTTAGCATTTTTGGATGTGTCAGAGCTTTGTACCGGTCAAAGATGAAACTGTAACTAAATGTTCACACATCAGCATGTTTTCAAAAGTCTTTTTATTTCGAGAGAGAGGAAAGGAACAGAACGTGTTTGATGGAAGTTCTACGCTGTAGAACGAAGGATGTTGAGTAGCTTTTTTTTTCAATAAAAGAAACGACAATAGGTTGACCAATTGTTGTGATATACGAAAACTGCTTTGTAACCTGCTGTGTTACAAATAACTCACATCACACTGCTTATATAAAGATTTATTTCTTATTTATCACACATCCCTAGTCACATGAACGTGGTGTTTTGGGTTATATGTGTGGTTGAGTTTGATTAGTAGTGGCACTATTACTGCACCTGGTACATTTTTTGTTTTGAAAATGATTTCCTTCACATTATACATCTGAGGACACTAGATAATGATGGGCATTAAAATCTTTGTGTTCAATACTAAAAATGTGGTCTTGTCCCGTAGAGTCATTGAGTCTGAACTATTTTCTTCAACTTAAATGGTTCCCATGGCCAGTTGTCAAATAACAGGTGCTGGCATTGAGCACATACTGTTGATTTTGAAGCAAGAGAACAGGGGCACTGACCTGACAGTTACACCCCCTACAGTATGTGTATTGTGTGGGAGACGAGTCCGTTTTTAACTCCAGATACGACGGCCTTCATGGTTGAGTGATAATTCGTTGAGAATGACAGTACTACCATTTGAAATGTTTTGAAATCATTGCATTAATTCACATGAGTTTAGAGCTGATATCTTCATCCTGTTTGATTTTTTTTTTTTGTTTAGATGACTTTTGCGATTATTGACATACTTTTACTATCCCTGTATGAAAATGAGGTCAAAACAAATAGTGCACCAGTACTCATCCCAAGAAGAGCCACTTTGTCTAAAGCGGCCCAAACGGCCATATGAATGAAACTTAATGGCTGAGTTCTTTGGCTCATTCACCAGCACTCATAAAACAGGGTTTACGTTTGTCAATGGACTCATAGATCACAAGGTGGACATTTTTATGACACTGTGGTTGTCTTGGTGACTCTGGTGGCCTGTAGTGAACAGAACGATTAATAACACAGCCTGCGGCTTGAACCGGTGTGTGTGCTGCTCTCTAAAGACATGCTTTGTGAGGTTTGGTGATAATGTAAGGGTGCATGCAGAACGCAGTGCCGCAACATTTATCACCCCTAAACGCTGTAGTTAGGTCTGGATATGTGACTCAAATGATGTGTAAACTATTTGCATTGTGTAAAAACATTCAGTCGATTGGTTTTGTGTGTGTGTGTGTGTGTGTGTGTGTGTGTGTGTGTGTGTGTGTGTGTGTGTGTGTGTGTGTGTGTGGGCAAGGAATTTCTTTTAGATTGTAATGGATAGTAATGGACCATCATGGATGATTTATGAAACTCTAGATCGGACCTGATAGCTCATATTCCAAAAGTCATTCTCCTAACGTTTATAATGGATTGCATTAGATCGTTATTGATACCAGTCATGGTCCAGACCTGAATGTTTGTGTTCATTTTGAAAGGTCACTCGAATTGATCATTCACACTGTGTTATTTGCAGATCTTGACCCATCAGCCTTTTTTCCATGTAGGGTTATCTACTGCCTGTCTATAGCAGGGTTTGGTTCAGCACATTGAGTTCATTCCTTTTCACTGCGTGTCCTCAGAAAAACCACAAATCAGAAAAGTTGGATCTTTCTGTCTAAACCCTACTCATTCGTCAACCTGAACTCAAGCACACACTCATTACTCATCTCAATCCATTCCAACACCATTTATTTATTATTTATACTTAATTATACTTATGCCGTTAACATGCTGGGTTTTTTTTTTTTTTTTTGCACTTCTCGACCTCTGCACTGCATTGGGTTTGTTTACATATACTCCTGGTTATAGTCTTTATAGTCCTCTTTGCACAGTACTGTATATACAGAGTATACAGTAGGTTTACTGGTCGGTGCTATCTTGTGTTATGTGTATTGTCCTACACTGTCTTGTGTTGTCAGTTTGCACTTGATGCACTTTATGTTGTGTGTTGTAGTTCTATGTTGTTTAGTGTAGCACCAGGGTTCTGGAGGAACGTTGTCTTGTTTTTACTGTGTACCACAGTGTATAGTAGAAATGACAATAAAAGCCACTTGACTTGAGGCGAAATGAAAGTACTGAACAGAGTAATGGAGTGTACAGGATCATAAGTGAGAGCTAGAAGAATTTCTGCTTGGATGGTTAATGTTTAACAGTGATCAGGAAGCTGTGTTTGAAGCCTAGTCTTCTTAACGTTCTCCACATTTAGTAGTTAATTTGTCTGTTGGTGGGCCAAGCCTGAGCTGTGTTTGTTTTTGGTAATATGTTTATTTTTGTTTTTTTCCTTAATGCTAAAATGCCACATGGAGAACAAATTTTTAAGGTACCATTTTTTGACAGACAGGTGCAGTATTGCCTCTTCTACTCCAGCAAGCATTGACATCCTTAAATCCTCGTTTCATAATTCTCTGTTTTTCCCCTCTTTTTTTCAATCACTACCAGTGCATTCACTCTGCCACACCCGTTTCAAGTACAATGCAGGACAGTTTATGTTTTTTTTTTAAGCACTTTCTCATTGCCCTGATTGGCAGAGATATTGTTCTCCTTTACACAGATGTGGAAGCTGATCTCAGCATTGTAAGGTAATGGATTGTAAACTTTTGTAATAGTTGTAGCAGGCAAAAGTGAGTCTTCATGTTGCCCGCTACTCATTATATGTTTGATTTTGACTCTACTGTCATGTCAAGTTGACCCTGTTTCCACAGCCTTGGATCTAGCAGTAAATCACAAGAAAACGTGTCTCAACACAAACTTGCTACCTTACTGATGTAACAAAAATGCCACGCCCTTCAACAGAACTGTTTCTATTGCTCCTTGTTATACATTCTGTTTGACTTTGCCGTGATAAAAAACTCTCCCGGAAACAAGGCATTTTATAAATTATAGTTTAGTTGATTTTTCTTAACGTTTTGTAATTCAAATCTTTCTCATTGGTGATTATTGCAAAATAAAAAACAACACAGCCTTCTGATGGCCAAATCTCTGAATCTGTGTTTTAGGGTTTCAGGGACTCCTTTAATATAAGATTTTACTAGCACTTGCTTTGTACTGTAAATGCAGCAGATTATTAATTGTTACTGTGCACAAGATGATCCAGAAACATCACGGCTGAACGCTGACAGACTGTGCACTAACATGTTCTCCATGAACATTATAAAAAGACGATACATTAATCACCAGGGATTAAACAACATTATTATGTTCTGCTTACATTTTTAACCATGCAGTGTTGACTTGGCATATTGGATCAACAGAAACAATCTGTCGGTGTAACAGTAGCAGTGTTGTGTCTATAGAGGAGATGTAAGATGAAGAGGAATTTGGGGCAGGTTGTATTTTTTTTTTTCCTTTATTAGACATGCTGATATTGTACCATTATATTAACTGTAAAAGATTATTGTTCAAGCATAAACATGGCCCTGGATTTTTGTGTAACCCGGTGCTGTCCTCTTTAGGACTTGGTTTCCGTCCTGTTTCCCAACTTCCTGCCCACAATTTTGATTGTTCTGCCAGTTCCAATCGTCCAGTCAACTCTCTTCATGCCACAGCTACCAGTCAGGAAGAGTGAAGACTAATACGAACTTTCTTCGAGACACAGGAGGCCAGACAAACATGTCCCTTTTTTAATTGCTGCTCTAAGGAATATCATACAGAGTGAGAGCGCCGTTTGTCCTCTTCCCCATGCATGATTTTTAAAGACACCCATGACTAGTAAGTGTTGCTGTGAAGAGTCGCAGTATGCCATGTTTACCACCCAAAGTGCACAGCCCGTTTTACTCACTTGGCTTTCAGCCACAGATGGATGTAACATTGTAGAGAATTAAGTTCAGATCTCCTGATGAGAGGATGAAATCTTTTCTGTTGTCACTTGCAAGCTTTATTAGTGGCTTTTAGATGAGTATCATTGCAGTCACACAGCTGCCATTCACTTAAAAACACATGAGATTGCTTAGATCCAGACCAATGCTTTGTGAATACGTTTTCCTTCCCAGCTAAATGTAGGCTATTTACACACCACAGACAACTCAGCAATGTACAAAAACCCGCCTGAGTGTAAAACACACTTTCATGAGACTAATCGCTCATCCCTTCAGGGAACATAATGATGTCATGGTGATGGGTCAGTTCTAATATGAGTCAAAGGGTGTTGTTTAGATCTCTTTCTCAGAGTTAAAAACAAAACACTGCCCACATGTCTTTGTCATTTTAAATAGCAGAATATTTAAAAAGGTAGCATTAATCACATATGCCAAGTCCAATAATTCATCTAGATACTGTTAACATTGATGATTAGCATATATACGTTTGAAATAAACTGTTCGAACAAGTTTTTGGACACCTAAATGTGTCCTATGTGCTTTTTGTACATTGTATTTCACATTTCACTCAATTGCAGTTGTGAACAGAGGGGCTTTGTTATGCTGGAACAGGTTTGAGTCTTCTAGTTCAAGTGAAGAGAAGTGTAACTAATCCAAAGACGACATATACTTATAATTACTTACTTATAATTGTGTGCCGCCATTTTTGTGGTAACAGTTTGAGAAAGAAGCATATGAGTTTTATTTCTTGTTTGATAGCTTTTAATTAGTTCTAAAATTGCACTAACATTTTAAACAAATTATTTTGTACTTCAGTTTACATGACAGTTTGACCTTCTTTCTGAATGCCTATGAAAGCGAATCAGCGTGTGGAGTTTGTTTCTATGGCAATAGTCAATGACTCATGTCAACATACATAAATGTAGAGAGAATTGGCACCCAAGAACTTCAGCCAAGCTCATAGTGAATGTGAAATAGGTTTGACTTAAAATGATGATGTTCAGGCATATGGGACTTCATGAAACGTAGCCTTGTTCACGATTTAAAAATTATGTGTGACGTCATCACACGGTCAATAAACAGGCAGATCTGTTTTCACATTTACACAAAAAAAACTGGCCTGTAAATGTATCCGTGGTTGGTGTCAGTAAAATTTGAAGCCAGTTTTACAGGATGTAGAGCTCAGTAGAAGCACTGTTATATATTCTGATATCCTAATATACACCATATGTGGTTCTTTCTCAGACTGTTACCACACACCTGGAGGCACTCAGTAGTGTAGGATGTCTGTGGATGTGGTAGTATTTCAGTCTTCCTTTACTTGAACTTGGAGACCTGTTCCAGCATGCCAGTGTCCCTGTCAGTACCTGGCCTTACTAACACCCTTGTTGACTGAATGAGCACTAATCTCCACAAGCACACTACATAATCTAGTGGAACCACTTCCCAGAAGGGTGGCGGTTATTATAACAGAAACCAGAGAATTAATATGGAATGGGATGAAGCGTTTCAGGATAACTGTTTTTGCCTATACAGAGATAGACTTCTTTCTTTTGTTGTAGTCCATCATTTTGTAGGTTTGGCATTTTATGCATTCTGAGATGCTTTTCCGCTCACCGTTGTTGTACAGTAGTGATTTGAGGTTAGCAGTTTTTAAAATGCCGATCTACCCTAACAAACAAAGTCTGCCAAAGTCCCCAAGATCACATTTTATCTCTTCTTGTGTTATTTAATGTGACTGTTACCAGCTTCTGTTTCATTTCAGTGGAAACTGTGAAGCGCACTCTTAGCAGTCCATTGTTTTCTGCTTGCTCATTTCCCGTTTTCGAAAGTAAAGAATTCATGCTCTCTCGCATCCACCTATTATTCAGAATGACATTTCTAATTGAATACTTGCCCTTATTTATTTGGCAAATATTTGAAATGAATTCATCAAAGACTGGGTTTCATTTTTTACTCCCAGAGTTTGAACATGTTCTGATTTAAGCGCAGAAAAGGCTCATAGATCTTTGTGTTTGGTTTTGCGGTTGTCTTGACAACTTCTCCCCATCCTGAAGAATCATTCATGTAGAATAGGTCTGATGAAAAAAAGCAGTGGTTAGGCGAGGGTGAGGGCAAATAAAGGAATGCTAAATTCCTATTGTTCCTCTGAACACACACACGAACACATACACACACACACACACACACACACACACACACACACACACACACAAATAGAGGCTATCAGCTAAACTTTGCGACATCCGCGTAATCTGAACTTCCCTGCTTTTAGATGCTTTACATATGAGTTTTTTACATTTTAAACTGAGCCGTTAACCTTATGGACCAGCAGGTGACTGCATCATTAGACATGCACAGACGTGTTTATACACATCTCTATATATGACAAGATATTTTTCAGCACAAAAGACAATTGTTACACTAGAATTTTGCGATCTATCTGTCTATCTATTGGCCGCATGTGATACATTGTACTTCTTTGTTTTTCTGATCTACCCCTTCTGTCTGGGTATGATGGCGCTGTGTCTCTGTGCCATGCTGCTGCTGAAGAAATAAAAAGACATTTTCATAGACATAACATTCCCAGAGATGCTCTTTAAGTTAATACACACAGCACAAATGGCAGTAGAAGCTTTCTTCTCAGCACACACGCGATAAACTCCCTCTGTTGCACTTTAAGATTCACTTTGCTTTCCGTTGAAGGTCTGTTTTCTTTTTCTGTTTTTTCTTTTCACTTTTTCCACAATTTTTTTTCTTTAGTCCCCGGTCTCTGTACACCATCTTTGTTGACATGAATAGACATGTATTTTCTTTCTTTTTTTTTTCTTTTTTCATAACATTCAAGGACACGTACGGTAGCAGTTATAGTTAACTAGGGATGAACAACTCTCGCGCACACACTGTAGCTCAATCTCTGAGTCTGTTCACCTTATGTCTTTATTTACTTTGCTCTGGTATGGAATGTACACTCCTCTTCTCCCAGTCCATTTTTTCCCTCTTTCTGAGAGAATGGATGGACTGAATGCTTCATGGTTCTAAACAATCTGTAGTTCATTTCCAAACACACATGAACTTTGAGAAAATGGCCATTTTGTCTTGAAAATGCACACAAACCGTTCACGTGCTTACATTCTGTAACCAATGTTATGCAACGCATAGCATAATAGATTTAGGATCTCTGACCCATGTTAAGTTCATCCTGCATTACCTTCATCCAATATTACCATGATCACTTTCTGCTTCTGATGTTCTTGTATGTAATTGTGCTTGGCTAAGATCTGAAAGTCACCTAATAGAACAGAACAAGACCCTATGACAGTCTGATGAAAGAAATGTATTTAGAAGTACTTGGCTAAGGATGGGCATGTGAGAAGAGTTTAGAATAGTAAATATGACTCATGGTTACAATCAGTTTCACATCAGACTGAAAATTCTGTTCTATTTTTTGCAGCAGGAAAAAATGCACTCTTACCGTCAAACTCATTTGCTTGTTTGTTTAGGAGATTTATCCATGGGAACTGCTACAAGTTCTTCAATACTGTATGAATGCTTGGCATTTCCTGTTCATTTTAATGGGCTAAAACTGACCATGTTCTGATGGAGAGGATAAAAGACTATCAGATTGCCAATGCACTTAAACCCTGGTTTGTGTGTAACCTTAGCTCAATGTTTAATTGATTTTGAATCAAAATTAGAAATTCATGAAAGTGTGACTCAAGGTGCAGTTCATTCAAATGTGCAACCCTTTACATTAAAAAAGCATGAAGTTGTGGCAACGTGAAGGAAAGCGTGAGTCTAGAAATTAAATATGTAGCCTAGCCTAGCCGACCGGTGAGAGGACTACTGCTGTCATATGAAGGAAGCAACTGTTAGTTGTCAGCAAAGATGGCTGAGGCTAGCATTAGTGAAACTAGTCTGGCAAGCAGATTTGAACCTCACGACAAGTGAATATGTCCAGCCACCAAGACTGCATATGGATGCTTGTATTCCTGAAATATCTCATAAAAGTGGCTGTTTTTCTTTGTGGAATTGATGTGCAATTTATATCAAATGCAAATATAGAAGTATAAAAGACTTTGAAACATTGAACCACATTCACAATATGGAGAGAAGTATTAGGACACCATTTCCAGCTGTTTGTGGTTCTTCTCCTAACTGTTACCACAAAGTTAGAGGCACACTATTGTATAGAATGTCTTTGGATTTTATATCCTTAAATTTTCCCTTCATATACCAGACCTACCAGACCCAAACTTGGTCTACCATGACAATACTCCTGTGCACAAAGCGAGCTCCGTTAAGATATAGTTTACATAGTGTGATGTAGAAGATCTTGAGTGGCCTGCTATAGAGCTCTGACCTCAACCCCACTGAACACCTTTGGGATAAATTGGAACACTGACTGCACTCCAGGTCTCCTCACACTACATCTCAGTACCTGACTTTACTAACACTCTTATGCCCGAGTGAGCGAAAATCTCCACAAACACATTCCAAAATCTAGTGGAACATCTACCCAGAAGAGTGGAGGTTATTATAACAGCAAATGAAGACCAAACTGGGTGTTTTAAAAAGCAGCCCAGTCTGATTGAAATGTTCAGAAAGACAATCTGTATTGTGTTTGCAGTTTTCTTTGTTGAATACATCCACTTAAAGTTTTAGGACAACAGACAACAGGACAACAGTACAGCTTCATGACTACACAGTACAGAATAAGAACTAGCCTCATGAAACTTTCAGAGAATTCAACAGTGTTGTGGTATTGTTTATAAGCTGTTGATTAATGCTCCGCAACATTATATGAGCATTAGCTCCAGTTGCAATGCTTATTTTAATGCTCTTATTCTAATACATTATCATTTGTCTAGTTACAACTAAATAGATTTGAAAACGAATCTAGTCATCGCTAATGGTGAAGGATGTGGTGGAACGTTTAGCTGTTTTTTTTATTTATTTATTTTTCTTTTTCTTTTCTCATCCGCCAGCATCAGTGACCACATCAGTTGATTCCAGTTAGTGTTTTAATTCATCACAAAAGTGGTCAGTGAGGTTGAAGTCAGGCCTGTGTACAGGCCACTTCAGTTCTTTCACACCAACCTTGGCAAACTCTCTTTGTGCTCAGAGGTGTAGCCATGCTGGAGTTTTAGGCCCTTCAGTTCCAGTAAAGGGAAATTTTAGTTATGTAGAAAATAATTACAATTATTGTTCCCAATTTGTGACAATAGTTTCAAGAAAAAACATGTATGGGTCAGAGATTTTTAGGGTCCTCATACCTGTGGCCAGATATTGCGTGGTTGATCCATTTGTACTCTTTCAAATTAGAGTAAAATTTCAATTTAAGGTTTGTGAGTGCAAAGAAAGAAAGTGTTTCCTGCTTAGTTAAATGACAAGTGTTTCAGGGGTTTCACTGGTATAAGTAGTTGGGGAGTGCAAAGAGGTGTTTTGAGAGTGTTAGAATGAAATAAGCCCATGTCTGAGGTCACCGTTTGCCATCTCCATCGAAACTCCCAACCAGTTTGCAAAATGAGTCAAAATTACTTTTTATCAAAGGTCAGAAATGATTTAAAAGTCTGTTGTCATTTGTTTTTGTGTAATTATGTGACTATGCTATACCAGTGTGGATTTTTCAATACATGTAACTGTACCCTGTAGTCCACTCCTTACCTTGATGACCCTGATTAGACCCTGATTAGACCCTGATTAGACCTATTGCCCAGATGGAGCTCAACCTGTCAGACAGTTTTAATTAATGCACATTTAATAATGGGTATATGCCAATGAATGACTCTATTGAGCTCTTTCTAAGAAAGAACAGGCATATTTTGCAGAAATATTAATATTATCATGACAAAGCTCAAGTTCATTCGCAAAGCATCAATTAGATGATGGAATGCTGAGAATCTGACAGCTTGTTTTCCGGCATAACAAAAAAGCAGCATGCAGCGGTCCTATCTAAATATTAGGGCATTCTTCCTGAATTCCAAAGTCTGTAGGAAATATCCCGGAAATGTATCGTATGAGATTTAATTTGAAAGTAATGCATGATTGTCCAGATTATTATGAGTCCTATGTAAATGATATTGTTGAAGTGAATTCTGAAATCTGTTGTGTTTTGTTGACAGGGTTCCAGTATGTTTAAGGCAGTGCTCAAAATGAACCGAGACGGAGGGAAGGGGAGCAAAAAGGAGACAGGTACATCCAGTGCATTAGCAAAAACAAAGAAAATCTATATTTCTATGAATTACACAAACATTTTTCCAACTTTTAGTTGAATAGGTTTGTAATTTTAGTCTATAATTTGTAGGGGATTGTAAATTGTGTGCTAAAATTATAATGACACCTATATTTAGTATGCCAGCAAAGAGTGGAAAGTCAGTAGGACCAGATGACTTACCAGTTGAAGCATGGAGATGTTTAGGAGAGATGGCAGTGGAGTTTTTAACCAGGTTGTTCAACAAGATTCTGGAAGGTGAGGGGATGCCTGAGGAATGGAGGAGGAGTGTGCTGGTACTGATCTTTAAGAATAAGGGAGATGTTCAGACCTGCAGTAACTACAGGGGAATAATGTTGTTCAGTCACACTATGAAGTTATGGGAAAGAGTAGTGGAAGCCAGGGTGAGAGAAGAGGTGACCATCTGTGAGCAGCAGTATGGTTTAATGCCGAGAAGAGCACCACAGTGATGTGACCTCTGAGAGGCTGATGGAGTGGTGATGGAGAAGTATAGAGAAGGACAGAAGGAGTTGCATTGTGTATTTGTGGATTTAGAGAAAGCGTACGACAGGGTGCCGAGAGAGGAGTTGGGGTATTGTATGAGGAAGTCAGGTGTGTCAGAGAAGTATGTGAGGGTGGTGCAGGACATGTATGAGGACAGTGTGACAGCAGTGAAGTGTGCAGTAGGGACGACAGACTGGTTCAAGGTGGAGGTTGGACTGCATCAAGGATCGGCTCTGAGCCCTTTCCTTTTTGCAGTAGTTATGGACAGGTTGACGGAAGAGGTAATACAGGAGTCTCTGTGGATTATGATGTTTGCAGATGATATTGTGATTTGTGGTGAGAGTAGGGAGCAGGTTGAGAAGAGCCTGGAGAGGTGGAGGTATGCGCTGGAGAGAAAAGGAATGAAAGTCAGTAGGAGTAAGGCAGAGTACATGTGTGTGAATGAGAGGGAGGGCAGTGGAGTTGTGCAGTTGCATGGAGAAGAGGTGGAGAAGGTGGAGGAGTTCAGGTACCTGGGGTCAATAGTGCAAAGTAATGGAGAGTGTGTTAAAGAAGTGAAGAAAAGAGTGCAGGCAGGGTGGAGTAGGAGCAGCTGAAATAAGTTGTTGTTTAGTATGCCAGTATGCAGTTAAGGATGTAGCCCAGGTATTTAAACCTGTGAGGATATAATTATACATCATCTTATGTTTATTGAATATTACAAAACTATCATTAGAATTAAAACTATTCTTATTTTTTATATTTGGTGTGATTGTCACAGTTATGGGATACCAGGGAAAACAGCTTAGTGATCTTAAAGCATGCTGCCATCTCGAAGTTGAGCAGAGATAAACCACCAACTCTGAAATACATCACGTGTGGTCATATCCAATGTGTGTGTTTTTATTGCCTGATCTGTGCTTTTCATGTATTTTTAGCTAATCTGTGTATTTTGTGTATGAGAAACTCTTGCCATTTGTAGTTGTATATGGAAACCCCCCCAGAAATGGACAAACAGCTCCCTTTATTCACTAGCGGACTAATATTTCTTAGCTAAAGATACACATTCTGCAACATGCATTATCTGTCTATCACGTCTTTGCTTTCTCTTTCTTTTCTGTGATTGCCTGCCAGCTCATGTCTGTCACAGTGTAATTGGATTTATTTCATGCATGAAGTTGGGGGTGATGACATTCGTTATATCTGAGCTGTAATAAGAACTAAATATTCTTACGAAATACCTTCTTTTAAGGTATTAATGCATTTTTAAAACGGTGCAATAGATAATGCGTATTTTAGCATAGCAATGTGTGTGTGTATAAATATATTTATATTTTATTTATGTATAAATATATAAAAAAAATTATAAATAAATATAAAAATGTTTTTTTTTTTTTTTTTTTTATGACCCAAACTTGTACTTTTGTAGATAAAAAAAACAACAACAACCCTTGTTGAGGTACACATGGGCAGAAATGCTCATTGTTGTATTTGCTTTGTCATTAGAAATCACTGAAGGATTAATATAAAATCTTATATTAATCGTGATGAGTGACATGTAGGTTTAACACGTTTTTCTTGTTATTCACTTTGTAACTGACATTGTGCTGCAGGTCTGAACAGTAGCAAGCACTGAATGAGATTTGAGCCTAGCTCAGCGAGCAATCAGATTTTTATTTATCCCCATGTGTGGGTTGTTGTTTTGAAAATTTGTAATGAGTGCAATATGTCTAATTTAAGCTGTAGCACTAGATAGGTGACATTTTAGTCGCATTTGCTTTGAAGATGTAAATGTAAACACACTGGGTTGCATATAGCAGGCTTATTTAATAGAAACACTTAAGAGACTTAGATATTTGTAAGCAAACCAGCAGTGACTATAATGTTTCTGGTGGTGTTTATGATGCTTCTGTGTACTTTCAGTAGAGCATCTCTCAGGCAGAGTAATTCAAGCTTAAACATGTCAGCAGTGAACTCATCACTAATAAGAACAAGGTTTGTCTGGTCTTCCCAGACAGCTTCTCGTTCCAGTGCTTATTAACACACACACACACACACATCCTTTTTTTGTTGTACAGCATCTGGATGACTAAAAGAGAAACCAGACCTGGGGTTGTGCATCTCTTTTCTGACCTCACTGACTCAGCATTCTGCATGACTGGCTGAATATTTGTTTAAGCTGGTTTCAGTATAACACTAATTATAGAACTGTAAAAGTCTGTAATTTTACAGGTTTTCAGGAGCTGGCTCTGTTTTGTTCTCTGACTAGTCATAACAAACTGGCGTCCATGTCTGAAATCCCAGTGAAGAAAGTTGAAGTTGAGCAGGACTTTTTTTTTAATCCCAGATTGTGATTTAAACGTTGCGTTACATTACATCCTGTTGCATTATCCTGTCTCTTTCTCATGATCTGTTTTTCTTTCCTGTCCTTCATGGGGTCAGTTAGCGCTGGTCTGCAGTTGCTTTAAAGTGACTTGGAAAAGAATGGCCATTTTCTTTACAGTGATATTATTGTCATCCTGAGTTTCTTTCATAGAATGTTACTGAGATATGTGGAGCCTATGCAAGATCAGAGAGGTCAAATAGTGCCAAGGAGCAACATTTAACATTTTGATCATTTCTTATTCAAAGGCTGAGAATTCTAGACATGCATGCAAGTCTATTCAGCAAATGTTTTTATAATCTAAACATTGCAGTGTTTTTGCCCCAGCTCTTCTATTCTCTTTCCTCCTTTCGGAGAGGTCAGGAACATAACAGGAAAGCAGCAAGGTAATCAAATACATACACGTCACAGAGGATTGAGGACTTACAGTAACAGGCTGCCCATGAAAAATGCACAGGACCTTCTGTTGAATGTCAGTGTTTTCCAAATAAGCCTACAGCCAGGACACCCCTAATCCACCATCTGGTGCAATGCAGATTGCAGATTAATATGTAATGAATAAAAAATGATTGCTCATGCTGTTGCATGAAAATGATCAAAGGCAGACGTGGCTTGATGTGAAGTTTCATCATTATTATTATTAATATAATTTTTATCGGAATTCTGAAACAACTGTCATACCAAAGCGTTTTATTTATCTTCTACCATAGCGATTTGCTAATTAATAGATTTTTTTTATTGATCTAATAATAACACATGTCATCTATTGTTGTTGTGGAACATCTGCAGAACATGTTAGCTCCTGTTCTCACTTATATAACAGCTATAAAAAAAAAATCACTCCCTCTCCAGCCTCTCTTTCTTCTGTTTTGAAGTTGTTAAGATACAACCGCATACCCCTTTATGTTACAGAGAAATCTGTAGGTCTGGCACTGATGTTGGAAAAGATATCCTGGGATAAATCTGGTCTTCCAGTTCATCCCAAATGAAACAAAGTGTTAATCTTGATTTTTAGACAGGGTAATTATCATACTGGATCAGGTTGGGGGGCCTCTTAATTTCAATGATGAGGAAATGGGGGGGTGGTAACTAAGTGGTTAAGGCATTGGTCTTTGGATCAGAAGGTCATGAGTTCAAATCCCAGCCTCCACAAACTCATATTCTTGGGCCTTTGAGCAATTGTGCAAATGAGGCAAATGTAAGTCGCTCTGGATAAGGGCGTCTAACACATGCCATTAATGTTAAATTATAATAATACAACAAGCAAAGACATTTAACACAATCTGAGAAAGAAACTACATATGTGTTTGTCAGGCATCCACAACCATTTGGCTATGTAGTCCATGTTGCTTTAAAGTTGAGTCTAAATACTAATAATATTTTCAAACATGTGCACACACACACCTGCTGTGTTTGATATGCCTCTTTTAAAGTGGATAAATATAGCACTTGTTTTAAAATTAATATATATTTATTTCTACCATATTCTTTTCCTGTCATGGCCTTGATGCTGATTGCTAACAAGAAGTAAATTAAAGGAGTTTATTTATGAAAAACTAAAATTTTGTTTTATTAAAATAAAATTACAGAAAAAGCATTTGTACAGAGTATACAGCAAAGTATGTACATTGCTTATGGGACTGAGGCACTGCACTCTAAGGAGTTTATATTAGATTCATGGAAAGTCTGTTATCCCGCCAGGAACCACTGCTATCATCTTGCCTAAAGCAGCTCCAGCGCCCAGACACCACATCATTCCCTGACAGCGAATTCATCTTCTTTATTCATTCACTTGAAACTGTTTGTTTATACCCACTAGAATATGTGAAATTGTGAGTCGGCCAACAGGTATTTGAGGATCCCTGGTGCAGATCCAATTCGGTGGCAGCCTGGTAGTGCTGAGAGCTGTGCAGACATTCCAGTCATCGCTACAAGCCATTGTGGCTGCTTATGCATAAATCAATTAGGTCATTTTTATGGGTTATCATTAATGTGGATTCTTCTAAATGGAAAGTCGTGGATGAGGGAATAAAAAATATCTACTAGGAAGGTCATGTTGCAAGAAATCGGAGTACTTTCTGCTCCGTGGCCAAGACTTGCTTTGGAAAGTTCACATCCAAACATGACTTTGACATTTTAATTCCGAAGCCTTATGCCAGATCAATTTCAGCTTGTGGCATTTTGCAAGCTCAAGTTCTACATTCTGTTAAAATCAACACTTCTGCACTATTCACACAACAGCGATTGTTTGAGCTTTTATTATATGCCAGGGAATTGTTGTTGATCTTCTGTATCAAGTCAGTTGGCAGATTTTTAGTATACCCAAGTCATACCTTCTTTAAATGGTCTGTTTTGTTTTAACTATTGTGCTGTATCAGTTTCTGAAACGTTTGGATAACAGACATGCCCACATGCCAGAGTCACACACAATAACGTTTCACTGCCTTGTCACTAGCATTGAGAACTGAGAATGATGCACAACCCAAATAATATCTAGTTCTTTTTTTATTAGATTTTTTTATCAATATCTGACAGAGGGAGTAGGGGGAGAAATTGTATTTGTATTTGTGTATTTGCTTTGGTGTATAATTGTCTCTAAACTGGAAACCTTAAACAATCTATAAAGTATTAGAGATAAAAGTTAAAGGAGGTTAAAGGCTACCCTAGCCTTAAATCATAATGGTTTCATTGCTAAGACCTCAGGCACCTTGAATTCTCTTGGAGGTCTGGTTAAGGATAAACAGATGTGACTGATTCTCTTGAGGTGAATTTAGTGTCGCTTGTTATGCTGTAATCTTGGGGAGTGTCTCTGCCTGCCTCCCACTTACAGAACAGTCATTAACGCTGTGTGTAGGAGTGTCATGGCCAAGCACTTTTTCAGTCTATCTGTTTTTAGACTCCTCCTCCCAATCCTTAATTTAACTTTTTTTTTTTTTGGTGGGGGGTTTGGTTTAGTTTTTTTTTAAGCAACTCAGGCAAACTTTTTGCTTACTAGAACTAGGTTTCCACAAAATGCTGTCCTGACCTGAAAGCTGTTTGTTTGCTCTGTACTCTGTTTTTTTTATTCCTTTTACCACACAGAAGGAATTTATTACTATTGTTGTTACTAAGCTGCAAATCATTTCTTTTATCTTGTGCAGTTAGATATTTCCTGATAAAGGTCTAAAGTCATGTCTATCTCAGTTTAATGCTTATGCTCATGGTTATTTGAATGTAATTTAATGTAATTCTGGCTCCTGCGGTTAACCAGTGAACTGTGCTCCTACAGTTTTAGGCTTATTAAGAACTTTGATTTAACTGTTAAGCATAAGAGCTCTGTTAAGCCCTGTTAAGCATTCGAGGAATCACAGTTCTGGTGCTCTTTGCTAGAAACATGTCTGTAATTGACCGGCACATTAAAATTGATATATATATATATATAATGCAAATGAAAATTATATTACTTTCAAGTTCTCCAACTTGTAATTGAAAGATACATGCATATTTTTATTGATGTATCTTTGATGTATTGGCTCCAGAATACAAATGAAAGTTTATTATTATTATTATTATTATTATTATTATTATTAATGGTAGTAATAGTAATGATGACTATGGTGGTGATGATAAAATAATGATGACACCCAAACCCCCACCACCCTGGTGCATAAGTTGGATTTTGAGCTTAGACCCAAATCTATTTTTTTTTTTTATTCTTTAATTTGTTTCCTTTGTATATGTGTACATATACCATGTGCTAAACATAAGAGTGGTGCTAAACGAGTGAATCCTACACTAAGAAGCCAGCTCACTGTTGGTTCAGCTGTGTGTATGTTTAGCTGCAGCAGTTTTTCTCAGCTGTATCTCTATGCAACAGGACATGACAGATGGCTCAGAGGGTGACTTATCACCAGATAAGAGAGAATAAAGTTAGCCTTTTCTTTTGATGTGTTCTGCTTGATGGACATGTTTGCAGTATTTATTAGCTTGTCTAATTAAAAGATATTGAATATCGAAATACAGGCATACTATAGGCATAGGATCTTTTGTGCGCTGGATAAAAGATATACGTGACTGTTGTCTGCCCGATTTCAGAGATTTGTTTAAACAAATGTTGATGTATTTCTTGTTTTAAACTGATACAGGATGTCTGATTAATATCAAACCAGGTTTGCATGTTTTAAAGATCTCAATTCGGATCTAAAACACAATGCAGTATAACCGTTGTGCAGACCCTTTGGTGAGATATTAAACAGTGAATGAAAACCAAGCTATCCCAGAGGCCTAATTTTTCAGGTTGGCTTTCTTCCTGGCTGCTTTTTCCATTCTCACCACTATCTCCTCCCTCTTGGTCAGCCCAGTCTGAAAACAGAGCTGTTGGTTTAAATCCTTTTTGAGTGTATGTAGCCAAGTTAGCACTAATTACAGGGTTCTTGTTCTTCAGAGAGAAGCAAATAAAAATGGAAACTAGTGACCACTTTTGGATGTCTTTCCTGGGTGATTTGTGTAGAGCATATTATTCTATTTTAAATTTGATCACTTGTGATTGCAAATTTATGGTGTAAATCTTCTTTCAATGCTGGCGTATTAAAGCCAAGTTTTCCACTTGTGCATCAGGGGGGAGACTCGGGGACAGATAGTCCAGGCACTTCCTTGTACCCATTTTTAGTGGGTCAACAAAATTTTGACCAGCACAGTTTAAGTTTCAGAACGAGATTTTCTGTTTGATCTAGCTTGTTTGCTGATTTGGGAAACATCTGCGGTTGCTCAGCTGCGGTGACAGTCAAGTTTCTTCTTTCGAAAAGGATACTCCTTGCAACACAAAGTTTGTGGATGCCTGATCATCACACCCATGTGTGGTTCTTCCCTGAACTGTTGGCACAAAGGTGGAAGCACACAGTTTTCCAGGATATCTATGAAGGGAAGTTGCATTGCTATAGAATACACTGAAACTAAGAGGCCCAAACATGTTCCAGCATAACAAACCGAACAGAGCCTTGGTTTCAATCACACTGAACATCTTTGGGATAAGCTGCAACACCAATGCTGCTCCAGGGCTTCCCTTCCTTACATCACTAGTGTTCAATATCAATAATGTACTTTGAGGTAAACTAGTTAAAGCTATCTAGCATTATAATTACCCTATACCTCCCTTATCAACCAGGGGTTTCCTCCTACACAGCTGATGCCCATTCACTGCTTTTTGTTTACTGCATCATTGTGTGTAAACTTCAGAGATCTCCATGTTTGATAAGCCCAGGTGATTCCAGCAGTTTACACATTTTTCAAACCAGCTCATTTGGCACAAACAACCGTGAGACTTTCAAAGAGATCAAATTTTTTCTTCATTTTGGTGGTCTTTGGTGTGAACATTTACCAAAGCTGTTTACTTGTATCTCCTTGACTTGAGTGTCCACTGCAGCGCTGCCACATAATTGACATGAATGTACAGGTGTTTTTAATAAACTGGACCGCGAGTGTTTCCGTCTACAGAGAAGAGAAATTCTTTCTCTTTTATCAGTCACACATCTCAGGGGTCATCTGGGTTTGGGGGAAAAAATGCTTACGTCTTTGTTGGATAATGATGTCTGACCTTAGCTTGATCCTTAAGAGTTGGACAAAGGCCATGTATTCAGAATACATTAAGTTGGTTCTCTAAATGGTGGAACCCTTACATAAAGATAATATGATGTTAGAAAATACATAAATGCCCTTTGCTGTGTTATATATTTTTTTTAATGTCAACTGCATCATTTGCAATGATATTTTCTGCCTTTTAAACCCAGGATTATCGCAAACATCTGTTGCGCTGATTCCCTTTTTTTTAGTTCTTTTCACATTTAATCTAAAGTTGGGATTATGTTACCTTTAAATGTCATTTACAGACAGTGAAACAAACAGAAACACTGTCTGAGGTGGTGTCCAGTAAGCTTTCAGGTAACCCTGACCACAGAGCCACTCGCAGAAGCAGCGAGTCTCTCACAGTGGTACAGGGGAAGTGTTTCTAAAAAAAGTGTTACATGTAATATTCCTTGTTTTGTGGTTATAAGGAATGTTTGACCACAGCGACTTTATATCTCTGATGCATTTCATCTGCTGTGTTTTGCAGCTGTCCATATCAAATCAGTCTTTCACACTGAATTCATTTAGTATTTTTATTCCTGGTGCTCTGTGGGAGATGCCAACTTCTTTTCTTTTTTCTTTTTATATAAATATTTCCCTTTTGTCAAATATTCCCTCTTTCAGTGTGTGTGTTGTGTCTAGTGGTTGAGAACACATATACACATACACAGGCTTTTATTGGGGGAAAAAAAACCCTCCCTCCCAAAGGAGTTTCTGTCTTTTTCTTGTCTCAATAATCCTTACCACAGTGTATATTTATATAGAGAGATTTACCAGTTTTCCTGAGGGAAGAATATGTCTTGACCTTGTTCAAAGTGCTAGTTCACACCAGCTAATTTACAAATCTCACTTATACCAGCACACTTACATTTTATTAGTCCCATGGGTATAAATTGCAAATGGCATCATTAAATATGCCTGATGCCTGAAAATAAGCAGCACAGCATGGGCTAGCTGTGACCGTGTTTAAGGCTTTAAGTTCAAATCCTATGAAATTCATATATTTTCTTTTTAAAGTAGAAAGGCATTTGCACAATCACACATGTGTTTGACCCTAGATAGCTAGTTAAATTACTTAGTGGTGAGCTAAACAGGTGGACTAATCAATCCATGAATAGAATCTGCCTTGTGTTGACAGTCCAGGCTGGTGGGGGTGGTGTAATGGTGTGAGGAATGTTTTCTTGTTACACTTTGGGCCTATTAATGCCAATCATCACTTGAATGTCACAAACAGTTTGATTATTGTACACTGTGTGCAATTTATTAATCTTCCGTATTCTAGCATGATAATTCACCAAGACAAATAACACTTGTTTCAAACTAGGATCAATTGCATGACAAAAAGTCAAGGAAGAAGAAGTAGTATAAAAATGTGAAGATGTAATATAATGGGAGATATTCAGCTGTTAAAATCAGATGAAAATACATGGTGCAATCATGCCTACATAGACTACAATATATTTTGATATCTTGTGCTATCTATCTATGAAATAAATTGAGACTCAAAATGTTAAGGCTTTGTGTTGATTTTTAGAAGCACTAACAAGCACAGGGCTTCTAATGGGCTGGCACAGGGATTGCGACAAAATGGGCGCGTTTGCGACCGAAATTATTAATTTCCGAGTAATACTTTTTGCCGAGATCACCACCTGTGACCATATACATTTACGTTATGATCTTAAAATCTGCATGTTATGACTTTTTTATGACGCACGCGACACCTACGCTTGAGTTAAAGCGCCTAAATAACCGGACAGTCAAAGCAAAACTCAAAAGCATAAAAACACTAGTGATCACTTAATCGTGAAAAAATATTCAGTTCCTAGATTCCCAGGGCATGTGGTAAAAAGATGGCAGATGTACACACGACAGAATGACTGCTAGTGTTTTTCCTCATAGAAGCCAAATTCTCCTTAATTTATTTATTTGTTTTTGTCTGGAGCCCTGAAGCACTTCGTGTTTGTATTTATTATTTTTTTTTTAAAGTAAGATGTGCTGTTGTCACCAGAGCAAGTCAGGGGGTTTTGATCTATTTTAAAGCTCTCCTGGTCACAACCGCCTTTATGATTGAATTAGAAATTGTTGATCGACTCAAGATCAACCTTCAAGTCTCTGTAGACTGACCACTGTGTTCTGTACTTTTAAGTTGGCCAGTAGGCAGCAAGAGTTGTTACTTGTAGAAAAAGAAAAACACTGCCGTCCATTGGCATGGAAACGCCTGTGTATTGAAAGCAAGGGCAAATAAAGGCTACGTAAGAGTTGGCTGATGAGAAGCAAGTGATGTCATTCCCAGAGTGGAAAGTCCTTCAGAACAGTAGTGTTATCTTAGTTCAGCCTCGCCGTGGGAAGATGAACTATATACTGTGAAGTGATAAGATGCAAGTGTTATTAGACTACTGTGAAGAATTTAGTGATGCATATGAAAGGGTTCGGCCTGTTCATTGAGCTTTAAGAAGAAAAAAAAAGCAACTACAGTTGAGGCACTTTTCATTATTAACAGTGATGAGCAGGGAGAATTCTTTGACGAGTTATTGATGTTTATTCACAACATAGCATAATCCAGTACCTGTTATTTACCAGGCTGTCCAAACAAAGCCTTATCAGGGGAGCACAGGAGTGCATTCACAGAAATGATGGCATTTTATGTGACGCTTTAATTCTCTTATAATCAATATGCACAGAGTCGTTCACAGCAATTTAGCATTCAGACAGTCCATCTACCAGCCAGGTTTTGGGAGGTGGAAGGAAACCAGAAAACCTTGGAGGGAACTCGGGCATGAGGGGGAACATGTGGAACATCACACACATTAGCATGAGATCAGAATCATACCAGACAATGACAGAACTGACTGAACATGAATACGTTTTTCAGTCTGCATTCAGTAATTATTTTTAATAATATTAACGCATATGAAAATTAACAGCCTTCATCACGTCAGTATCTTATTTCTTATGATACAAGTTAAAAGAGAGAACGGAAATTAATTCCACAGAAAAAGTACATTTGTGAATGTGTAAAACACTTGATTGATTCTGATTAATCTCATTGCACTAACATTATGGAGTCACACACATGATTTCCCTCAAAATGCTGTTGAAAGTCATACTACTGATTAGTGTAGAAATCGATTCCCTCTGTTTTCACCAGGATCCCCAAATAGTCTAATTCACCGGCACACATTTGCTGAGGAATTTCTGACCGCAGCATGCAGATTAATTTTCATGGCATTATGTTCTCAGCAAGATCTGTAGTAAGGTGGCTTTTTTTCAGCATTAAAATGAAGAATTTAATGGCAAAAGTCATATCCCAAAGCAGACTTCTGGCCATTTTTCTCAGAATCAGTTCGAACTGAGGAGAAATTTGTGCTGTAAGCCGATGTATTGATTACTTTGGGAGCTGTTACTCATGCAGTACCCTGGCAGAACAACAGATCCTGTGTCTTAATTAATTATAAACTGCATTGTACAAGAAACAGTGAGAAATGAGTTGGAAATCATAGTCGAATGTTTATCTCTAACAGGCATGCAGTGTGGTTGTGGTTTACATGGATGGAAATGTGGCAGTGGTGCTGCACTCTGTTCTGCTTTCTCCCAGCTCACTGGAAAAGAATGTATGTTCTAGGAGTTCAACCCTGGTCTTCATCTCAGCTTTTAAGGCTTGGTGAAATACCTACACTATATGGACAAATGTATTGGGACAACTGACTTTTCTTGCCATATATAGAAATTGTACATCAATATTGCAGGCACATAATTGTAATGGATGTCTTTGGATCTGCATGAAATAACAATTGTGTGCCTCCAATTTAGCTAAATTAGATTTCCCTTCAATTTGACTTAAATCTGTCCCAGCATGACAATGCCCCTGCGAACAAAAAAAGCTTGGTGAAGATATGGTTCACATGGGCTGGAGGGGAAGAGCTTGAGTGGTGTGTTATTGAGCTCTAACGTTGACCCCGTTGAACACTTTTGGGATGAATTGGAACGCTGACTGCACCTCAGGCCTCCTCACCCTACATCAGTACCTGACTTTACTAACACTCTTTTGGCTGAATAAGCAAAAATCTCCACAAGACCACTCCAAAATGTAGTGGAACTTGTTTTAAGAAGAGTGAAGGTTATTACAACAGCAAATGGAGACTAAATATGGAATGTTCAGAACACACACAAATCTTATGGCTAGGTGTCCACAAATCTTTCCATATAGTGTAAATTTCCCCTGGTTTTTTACTAAATATAATAAGCAGTAAATTGAAAATCTCAAACACATGATCCTGTGGAAACAGCAGCATTTAAAAGTATAGTTTGAGAAAAGCCTCTGTGAGAGAGGTGCCGCTGCTCACGTCTATTTAAACACAGTCAATGAGCCTCAGCTGAAACTTCCTATTGTTCACTGGGAGCTGTTGTTCTTGTGACCACTCTGTCCGATATGCTGAACTCTTGTTTAATGGCCCGTTCTAATGCCAATCAAAATCTATCATTAACCTCTGACCTGTCTAGGGTCACCCCGAAAAACACGTCCTGTGTGGAAAAACATCAGGCACAGTGTGCGATGATAAACCGCTGGCCTGCACAGGAAGCAGGAAGTGACCTCTTCAGCTTTCAGAAAACACATTCAACGGCAAACATAAAAAACACAGCATAAGATATTGATATTCTCGGTTTCTCTTTAACTCAGAAGTAAAGCTGCTTTTTTGCCTATTGTTCGCATTAAAAAGAGGCTGTGTAAACTCTGAATAGAGTGAGTAGAGTCACTGTCACCTTCTATTTACCCAGTGTGGTTAAATTGAGTCACTCAGGCTTCTCTTGTAGCTGTTAGACAGGTGAATGTTTAAGCATGGATTAAGCCCTCGAAATGGGGTTTAAGCCACCATATAAAGAACATTCGCTTACACTTTTGTTGTCTTGCTTTGAAAAGACTTTAAGATCTTATGCTTATACTAAGAATGCAATAAATATAGGTACAGTAAAGGTGGTTGCTTTAAATAAAATGTTAAATACAGAGCTCTTTGGCATTTTACTTTGGCGTCCTTTGCTTTCCAGCGAGTTAAACATGGCCGAGCTGAGCATCAGGCTCTTTTCCCAGACCAGTGGCAATCAACCCTTTCTAATGAGAAATGGGAAATGTCATGGCTCTTGGCCTTCACTGTCTTTGTTCCCTCAAGGCTACTGGGAAAGACATTCCTCTCTGCACTAAAGTGCAACCACATCGTCCAGCAGCTTACAGCGTGCGGCTAATAGTGATCGACTCATTTGTCCACATCAAGGATCTTTAGCAGAAACTGCTAGTTCTAAATCCTAGCTGGAAAAGCCTTGTAATGGAGAGGTATTAATTCCCTAAAAAACAGCAGGCTTCTAAAGCTGTCCGTACTAAATCTTACTTACTTTCTGTATGCTGCTGAGTCGGCTGAACCTATCTTCTGGGAAATGGTTATTGTGGAAGAAATTATTATTTAGTTATTGAGGAGAAACACATTTAATGGCAATTTATAAAAAAAAAAAGTTCCAGACTTCCTAATTTGTGCTCAGTGTAAAGTAGCAAAAGATACTTTTATTCCACACTCAAAACTTTTTTTTTTTTTTTTTAATTTACATTGTGAATAAACATAAGGCGAAGCCTTGTTGTTTGTTCGTGTACTTATTATGTAAGGGTTAGACAGCAAGCATGCTATACACTATGCTTATGTGAGGCTGCATGAAAGAGGCAGTATCAGGTGTCTGATTTTGAGAAATCAGCCTCCGGTTAGTAAAGACAGGTTCAGCACAGTATTCACTTGCCAAGTGTATATAGAATTTCATGTTTCTATACCCTTTGTCGAACCTCTTCTGTCTGAGCTTGTTTTCTGTGGAGAACTGAATACTGTAGTGTAGCAGTGAGAACATTTTCTATTTTTTATAGGATTTTGTAGAAACCATTGCTTGCTGAAGAATCTTTTGTTCAGGGCAGCTGAAATGTCTGCTGCAGGAGGACCAACTGCTCATATGTTAATGCATGTATTCATATTGGCATGATTTTAACACTATTTGGATACAGAATAAGGATCTAGTTGCATGACTATCCCTTTACAGTAGTGTGTGTGTGTGTGTGTGTGTGTGTGTGTGTGTGTGTGTGTGTGTGTGTGTGTGTGTGTGTGTGTGTGAGAGTTTGAGAGAAAGAGAGAGAGAGAGAGAGAAAGAGAGAGCGAGAAACAGTAGGGTGTAATTGTAACTGAGTCCAAAGTAAGATTTATACTGTGTAATCCAAGCGCATATAACCCTCAAATTCTGATACACAGCTCTTATAATTCTCTCTCTCTCTCTCTCTCTCTCTCTCTCTCTCTCTCTCACTTCTCCCCTTCCTCATGATGAGTGTGGGATCTTTTGTCAGTGTGTCTCTCAGCTCTCTGTAGTGGATATAAGCAGCTCTTTGGGACGCAGTCTTGCAGCAGAATTTCCCACTGCTGCACTGTCCTGTACTCGGCCTGCTTTGTGCCTTTGACAAAGCCAATCTGCATTCATGATTCCGCTCTTCTATATTCATCTGTCAAATTAACTGATGGGAGACTAATAGAAATTAGATTACACACAATCCTCGCTCCGTTTTACAAACAGGCATGAGTTTGCACGTATACAAGCCTGTGATCGCTTGTGTGTGAGTTTGCATCACTCACACACCAATTAATCGTGGCTTGTTAGGACAGTAAGCATGCATGGATGACAGAAGGTGCAGTTTGTAACATTAGAGGCTAATCCATCATCAATAAGCATTTTATAACTTATTATTACAAGTTGGCCTACCCAGAAAATGGGATCCGATGTGTCTTATAATTTTCCATACCAAACCATAAATCATTCAGTGATCAGTTTTGGTCATTAGATGGATATTTCTATAGAACAGCTCTTAGTTCAGGAGAATCTGGGTTCTTTGGCAGTGGTCTCGCTGTCTAGAAATGGAAATGGATGAAGTGAGCCTATAATCATTTTCAGAACCTCAGGCAGCAGTGTGTTATTAGCAGACACTGGTTTCCACTGCCTCAGCAGCACTGAAATTGCTGTAGTGTTGTGGGCCGGGCGGCTCCACGCCATCAAAGCGAGAATAGAACTGCTGCAGTTCCTGTACACTGCACCACACTTTTGCCCTTTTATGTTCATTTTTCACTTCCAGCAGTTTACTGTGCCATACTTTCATGTTATTGCTGCAGTCTTCCTCTCTTTCTCTCCCTCCTCTCACACTATGTCTCTCTTATATGCTGTATTTTCTCATTCTATCACTCTGTTTTTTATGTTTTCACCTCATACTTTTTTTGTGCTGTTTTGAGCCTTCTCTTGGTCATATCTTTCTGTTTCTTCTCTCTCTTATTCTCTCACTCTTTCTGTTGCATTTTTTGCTCTGTCTTTCTCTATTACTGTCTGTCACTCACTCTCTCACTCTTTTCTCTCACTCTCTCACTCACTTTTTTTTTTGTTTGTGCTTTGTATCTGTGTTTCTCATTCTGTATTTCACTGTATGTCTCACAGACGCTCTGTTTCTGTCTGTCTGCTTCTCTTTTTCTCTCTCTCACTGTTTTTGGAGCATGTCAGTAATGTGCACAGCTCGGACATTCTCACATTCTATTACTGCCATCTCTTGATATTCAGGTTGTATTTGTAAACTAATGTTAAAATGGGGTTTTGTGATTTGAGCTCTTTGATTTAACCTCTGTTTGCCCACCCTTTTGACTTTAGGTCTATTCTATGGCTTAACTGTGAATATTTGCTGTGCACTAAGGGGTCATAAGGATCAGCGCCTTGTGACCCCATCAAAAGGTTTATCAGTGACAGAGCAGGTCTGTTGTCTGCCCGAAGTGATACTTGATGCACCGTTTCCTGTTTTTGCTGGCATTCTTCTACATTCTGAGTTTGGATTTGGACCCTTTTGCTCAGACCATCTTACTGTTTTAAGATAATGAAGACACTATGAAGTATGACACATGGAATTATGCAGTGACCGAGAATGATAAAATCATAGCCTGTATTAAAGTTGTGCTTAGTTCTAAATTAGACAAACATATTATCTAAGTAGAAATTTAAATCGTTTTGCATTCAGGTTGTAAAGGCAAAGTTCATGTCGTGTGAGGTCGATGAGTAGCCGAAGCAGAAGGTTGCATATTGCAATAGCGCTAACACTTGCGTTCGCATGTCTGACTTTCTCATCAGTTTCTCCCAGCCAGAGCGGAGACAGAGAGCGTGCTAAACCCATTCACCGCGCAGAGGCCTAGCGTAACTCAGACAGTTAAAGGATGCAGACGTCAGGCCTGTCATGACCAGCAGAAAGAGACATCAGCCTACAAGGCATTAAATCATTATCGGCTTGGAGTGTTGTTGAATATGCCAGTGAGACCTGAGGGACTAGAGCGCTCATATTTCTGTCTTACAGACACAAGCAGGATGTTGTCCTGGTAAACCATATAAGTTTAACCCTGAGGTCTGCCTACCTCAAGTTCACACAGATCTGCCAACATTGTTTGATTTCATATAGGACACTGCCGTGTGTGCTGGTGTAGTACATCTTCTCATTTAATAGGTTTTAAAAAATATTTAAAATGTGCTGTCAGTTTTGAGGGACATAAATCCTGATCATGCAGCAGTTCTGTCAGACTGGATTCAGTTCGTTTTCCCTATTTAGGAAAGAGACTCTTCTGAGGCAGGCAGGTAGACAGCTACATGCTTTCATAGCCGAGTGGAGTGTGTGTGTGTCTGTGTGTGTGTGGGTGTGTGTTTCTTCTCAAAACCCCATTACAGTGTCTGACAGTACAGGTGTTCAGCCTTTTGTGAGAATGTGGTGAATTATGCAGTAATTAGTAAAGTATAAAGACTTTGACACCAGATTAGTGATGCTAAAATGTGAATACCCATCTCCTGCTTTCTAGACGTCTGGATTTTTCTATTGAGATGTAATCAGTAACTGTAGTAGTGATTATGTCTGATTAAGACCAAAGGGCATGTCCATATGGAAATATACATTATATTGTGAACAAATGTCTGCAAATACACTCATTTTCTTTCTCCTTTTTTTTTTTTTTGCCTAATTAGGACAGCTTGCGTTTCACTATCCAGCTCTCCTCTATAACACAGCTACCAACAGATTTCTCCTCTGAAACACATGGAGTGCATTTTTGAACTGCAGTTTAACATGGAAAGCTGTTGAACTTCTTCCACATACATGTGCATTCTGCAAACTGCAATTGGTTGAAGTGTCTTGTTGAATGATAGGGGAGATGCATAGCTAAAGATACAGAAAAAAAGTTTCTGGACACCTGACCATAAGATTCTATATGCTTTTTAAACATCCCATTCCACATCCCATTTCCACATTTAGTCTCCACATTTAGTCTCCATCCGATGCTGGATCTGTGATGATCACAAATGTTGAGCTCAGTAGCTCCTAGTTTTATAACCATAAAGACTGTATAAGACTGTAGAAAGAACATTACTTATAATCTTATACTCCAGTGCTCATGTTAGTTCTCTCTCTCTCCAGTGTTCTGTATTGTTGAAAGATTTATGATCAAACTCTTGATGTCACCCAAATGAGGATGGGTTCCCCTTTTGAGTCTGGTTCCTCTCAAGGTTTCTTCCTCATAACATCTAAGGGAGTTTTTCCTTGCCACTGTTGCCATGGCTGCTCATCAGGGATAAATGCACACCATTCACCTTAACTGTCGATTGCTGTAAAGCTGCTTTGAGACAATGTCTGTTGTGAAAAGCGCTATAGAAATAAACTTGACTTGACTTAACATTTGCAATAATAACCTCCACTGTTTTAGGAACATGTCCCACTAAATTTAATATTAAATATACGTGTCCCAGCTACAAGGGTGTTGTTGGTACTATTGTAGGGAGAGGAGACCTAGGGTGCGGTCTGCATTCCGGTTCATCCCAAAGATGATCATTAGATGTCAGAGCTTTATAGCAGGCCGCTCAAAATCTTCCACTGATACCCATTAGGTTTTCTTTGTGCACATGGGTATTGTCATGCTGCAACAGGGTCGGCTCTTCTAGTTAAGTTAAGGGAAAGTTTAATGCTGCCCCATCCAAAGACATGCTAAACAGGTGTGTTCCTCCAGCTTTGTGGTAATATTTTGGGATGTACCACATGTAGCTGGTAAAGTCAGACACCCCAGTACTTTTGTCCATATAGTGTAGCTGTGATTTGTCAGAATTCAGACCATGTTTTCTTTGAGATGAAATTAACAATAGAAATACTGAATGAGACACATTTCTCTTTTTTTTTTTTTTTTTTTTTTGGGTAAATGAATGAATTATGATGCTTTTGGTTGCTCAGGTGTTTCTGATCTGATGTGTGTCATTGCATCAGGGGAACTGACTGGAAAAAACCTAGAGCAACCTTTTGCTGTATTTAAAATGTCAAAGAATTAGAATTATCATAAATAATTCCCTTTAACTAAGAATTAATTTGCAATAAGCTGATTAGTTTGGATGTGAGTTGTTGATGAGGAGGATTGATACTCGTGCTGTATAGTCATTTGCACTTGAAACTCATAAACTAGTCATTAAGTGCTAGTCTATGTGCTGCACTTATGGATTTCACTGAAGCCATTATTTTATTTGGAACGAAACATTTAAGCCTCTCTAATGTTTTGTTTGTGTTTTTATAAATGGGAACCTGCACGCCTATTTAACTTTTTTTTTCATTTATGACTGCTGGAATTTGCTCAGTTAATACCAGTGTTGAAAGCATGTCAGACACGTTACATAAATGAGTGCAGTCGTCGTTTTCAAAAGGCGATGAAGATAATTACAATATAGGTTTCAACCTGTTAGGCTTCGAAGCACCAATGTCAACCCATAAGCTATATGTTTTCATCAGTTCTAATTGAGACTTCAGTATCTGCATTTTCGATTTGTTTCATATAATCGCTTGATGAAAATGAAGTCAGCAGCTGCTTAACAGGACTGTGTGATGGTGTTTTTGTGAGAAGAGCTGTATGTCCATAGTTCCATGAAGCAGGTGATTGCAGTCAGATGGATTGAATATGTATCATGTGACTAGTTCCTCTTATTTAGTCAGGCTTTACATGCCAACTGCTGACTCTCTTTTTCCTCGTTTTCTCCTGCCAGTCGGGGAGCCGCACTTGCTCGGTGCTCAGAGGAGAGGACTGGGCAGTGGAGTGCAGGACTCGAACACTGCTGTGGCTTGCCCTCCCGATGACGCGTTGAAACTGTCCCTGTCTAAAGCTGTGTCGATGTCCCTGCCATCCTCACCTCTGTTCCCACGACAGAACTACATGATGCAGTCACAAGCCTGCAAGAAATCTCCAGGTAAGTTCAAAATTTTGTTAAAAATGATTACAAAATTTTAATGATTCTTCAGGCTAAATATCCCAAACACATATTTCTGCAGCACTACAGCTGAGCGCTTCGGCTCAGATCACCAGCTCACATCATACATTAAATTCTAGAAATAGCATCCCAGAAAACATGGCAGGTTTAATTCACTTCCTTTACTCGGGTCAGTTCAGAGTTGTTAAAGTGTTCATTTTGCACCAGACAGAAACAACCCTGCTAAGATAGTTTCAGACTGGTTGTTTTGGTCCACATCTGAGTGTCCACATCGGATTGTTAGATTCCTACCGAAAGGGTAAATGCATGAGAATTGTCCCTACACTTAATGAGAAGCCACATGATTTGAAGCAACTTCATCTGAGTGACTTTAGTGGTGATAACAACAGAGTAGGAGAAGAAACGTTTTACTCTTGTGATGGTGTGGACAGAGCTGTGTGAGTGTGTGTTTGTGTGTGTGTGTGTGTGTGTGTGTGGTAATGGCCTGCTGCAGATAAAGAGGTCATTGAGTAAAAATGCTCTGGGCATTTGCTGGACACATGGTGACCTATAAGGCCCAAGAGGACTAAGAAGCACAGAAAGAAAAAAGACACTGAGGAGAAATGGGAACACTGATTGATCTCTCATATCAATTTGATGTGAATGCACCAGCACTGATTAGTCAACAAATATGAATAAACAGATAGTGTGTTCTAAATGGATATGAATACACACATGTACATCATACTCCATATTGTTTTCCTTTAAAAAAACAAAACATAGCAGAAATGTTCACAGGGCATCTGGTTACTTTCATGCAGTTATTGAGCAAGCTGATGAATCTGAAGCTCGCAGGACAAGCAGAGGTCACATTCTTTATAAATTCTTTGTTTATTTATTGTTTGTAACTGCTTTTGTTCGTTTTGTGTTTTGGGGGCAAATAAATGAGTTTTAAAATAGAACGAAATGTAACTGTACCAGAGACAGTTGGACAGACTCTTGTGCTTTTTCTTGAGCACCTTTAATCTTAGATGTTTCGTGAAAATTCCTTAGGGGATGGACGTGTATTCGATTTGTTCCGATAACTCTATTGCTTCCATGTACCTCATGTTTGAATTTGAGTTGGACTCTAAATTCCAGGAGGGAATTATGAAGCAATATTTATATCTCTTGATGCATTTATTATTTTGGATCTATTTATTATGATTTGTTTATGATTTTTATTTCTTGCTGTAAATATGATTTTCTTGCACTACATGCTTCCTTCAAACCAATATCACTTTCACCCATCCTAAAAATGTACTAATATGTTTCAGTATTTATTTATTTTTCATCAGCTTTCAGTTGTTTGTTACCACTTACATGTAAAATTGGATTATGACTAATGCTTTCAAGTCCGTCGTTCCAAAGAAAGAGTGTCAGATCTTTTTTCTTCGTCTCATGCAGGTGTTTTAGCTACGACACATCTGAGTTTTATACACAATTCAGATAATACGCATGCCAAGACTTTAAGAATGGCAGCATTTCTGTTTTCTCCTTGTACATTTATGCAAGTGTGTGTCTGTGAATGTGAGTGAGACACTTCATAGGAGTGACTGTGGGCTGTGCGATTGTGTGCCGTCGTATTAAGTGTTTGTTGGGACTTCGCAGTGAGCTGTGGAAAGCAGCTGGAAGTGTGGGAGATTACCTCCAATTAAACACACACACACACACACACATACACACACACACACACAGACTGTCACTGTATTCATTGATATGAATGAGAAGCATGTCAGAGCTGGTTAGTTTGGCGGTGTTTTCTATAAAACTTCACTCAAATCAGGCGGTCCAAAACACAGTGAAAAGAGTGAGGACTGTGTCTGGGAAATTCCTCCCAGCATTAAGCAACCTCACATCTGAAGTTTCTGCCCAGGTATCCATTTAATACTGACACAAATATCCGCAGTTTAAAGACACTCCGTGATTCGTGTGGGTGGTTGAAATGGTTTCCTTGCTTTGCCTTCATTTCCGCAGCCCAGTGTCTCATTTCCTTACAAGTCTTTGGATGTTTTGTGGCAGCCTCTATTAATCTGCCCCAAGGAGCACCGCAGAGTCGCTGCTCTAATTGAACACACATCCAGTGGCTGTGACACGTGCACTTGATCAGCACCGAGCTCTCAGATGTTTCACAGGGCCGGGGATCTTTAATTAATTGGTTTACTAGCTTAGCAGGGGGGCAGTGAATAGAATGGATAGAAGGTGCTGGTTAACTCCACACTGCCTCCCTCTGGTGAATCAGGATTATAATTTCTCACATAATCAGCTTTGAGCCTCTTAACTACACCTCCTGATCTGTTTAATTATTCTGAAGTCATGATTTAATCAGCTCCTTGAGTATATCCCTAAGAGGCTGTTTGAGTTTTATGTATATTTCTAAGTTGAGAGTACATCACTGTACAACCTTAGAGAATCTCCCGATCCTTATTACAGCTGTTATAATTAATAGATGCATAGATTTAAAGGTCACTTGACTAAACTGAATCAATCAACAATCATAAATTGATTCTTACATTGCATAGAATATTATAGTATTGCTAGTATTATAACTTCATTATTATTATTGCCAAATGAATGCCAAACTCAGCTCATTAATCAGACGGCCCCGAATTCAATACCATCATATTGTAACGTTGTCAGATGCTACGGCTAAATTGAACTGTTGCCTTATGAACCAAAAATGTGTACCAAGAAGTGGGTGTTGTGTTCTTCACGGTTGCTATAACGCTGACTTCTTTTTGGGCTAATAAATAACCATGCTTTGAGGCAGTTTGGTTTCTACTTACAAATATACTGTATGCTACTACTGTTGGTGCTGTCATAGTGTCTAAGCTCCTAATAGAGTTAGAGCTCATAATGAAGCACTGCGAGCTGTTATATGAGCAGCAAATCTGTCTCTCCAGCATGCTTACTTTAGTGTTCAACACAATGAATTCCCATCTCATGCACACATTCAAGTGGCGTCAAAAGTGTGATTTAACATCTCTGGTGTGTCGAACAGGCATGCAAGACCTTTCTGAGCATGTTCGCATTCTTTACTGCTCTGTCCAGCTTGGCATTTTAGCAGCCATGCATGTGGTAAGAAGCCAAACCCTCTCACAGCCAAACTCACTAGAGCTGGCTAGCTGGCTTCTGACTGACAGCGATTTAACAGAGCTGCTTCAGCTGTATGCTTGTAGCAGATGTTGAACAGATTCTCAGAGGGAATACATTATACAGCCCTGTCCGTATTAGAAGCACAGACCGCTGTTCACTACTGTATTCTTCTGTGTGTAGATGCAGTGGCTCTGGACAGGGCAGAATGTTGGATGCAGTGGTTTGGTGTCGGACTGCTACAGTTATTCAAGATTGATATTGTTATATGTATCAGAATTAGTGTGTTTAAACTATGTAATAAAGTTCTTTCTCTGTAAATCCTCCCAGAGGCCTTGATATGATATACAGGTAGAATGAAGGTTCGACTTAGGAGTTTTCGATCTCACGATGACGATAGCGATACGAAAATGTTTTTTATTTAAATTTTTTATTTTTTTTATTTTTTTAAATTTCCCACCTTGTAAAATGCATTAAACTCCCCAGCGGCCTACAGACTTGTGCCCAATTTTAGATCTTGTCTCTCTCCTTTTTATTTAGCGTTGGCAGACACTGAAACAGTGCGCGTTTGGATCCGCCCTTCACTCACGATTAGGAGCTCGTCCACCCGCCCGCCCCCATGCATATAATATATATATACTATAAAGTTTATTTATTTCTATACTGTAAATTTTGTTTTGCTAAATTATGTGCTGGGGTTTGTTATATGACTAACAAATTAGCGTATATTCCCCCATACTGATCACTATTTTTTAAGACTCGTGGGTAAGCTAGGCCATGTCTCCACTTATAACATTTTCAAGTTAGGACGGCGTCATTGTAACACCTCAATTATAAGTCGGGGAATACCTGCTTTCAGAATACAGCCAAATGAAGCATTTCCATTTTTAATTAATTAATGCATTCGACATCATACAATAATTAAAACCACTTTTGTACTCTTTAGAACCATATGACAAAACCAAAGCCGTGCTCACATGTAACAAACTGGAAATTGTCAAACACGGTTAAGCTTCTTTAACATGGGTTTTGTTTCCCAATCTGCTGCTTGGTTGTTGTGCTGTCAGTCACAGAGCTTTATATGGGCTTTGTTTATAAATCCTTCATTTCCACTACCCGATAGGAACTTCCCAAAGCACTGCAGCGTTTAGCCTGGACTTAATCGGTGAAGAAAGACTCCCTGAATTCAGAGTTTATTTCCTTATTTAAGTCGTATGTTTAATTCAGGCGTGGCCTACTATATTATGCAGCATGTTGAATGTCTTGTTTCACATGCAGACATATCGAATCACTAGTTTTATATCCAATGAAATGATATATAATGCTACAGATATCACACATTTCATGGGCAGTTTTTTTTGGAAATTAATCGACTTAAAGGCTCAATCACACTATTCTGTCACTTATACATTTTTTTGTTGTTTTTTTATTTTTTGCAGTATATCTTCTGTGTTCTAAAGCATGGCCTGAAATTGGCTTCATGATTCTGAGTACCTAAGAAAAATAAGTCTATTTTAAGCAATTTCTGCTTGTCTGGCTTTCTTCATTCAGACCCATCTCGCATCCATTAAACCACTTGGTATGTTATTTCTGTTTTCAGACTCATTTTTGAGGCAACTTTGTATTCAGAGAACATAGTGAATTGCAGGAGCAAGCAGCTTTTCATAAGCACAATAACAGATGTGACCGTTAAAGACAGACTGGAGTTAGACTGAAATGTGCTTCTGCTCGGAAGTCTCCAACCGGCATTACAAATTTGCATAATGTACATTCAGAAGAATGATAGAAATGCATATCCAGCTTACTCAAAATGCATGGTTCCTTCAGGGTGATTAGATGGTTTATTAGGATGCAGCTCAGGGACTGGGTGGCTTGTGTCTAACAGAGACTGAATGGCTCATGGAAAAACTGGTTCCGTTGTATTCATGCTTATGAGTCTTTTCTGCGACAAGTGAGCTTTCAGCTTAAGGGGCCATGTCCTTCTGAATCTTTTATTTCAGACACTGGACAGACGAGTGATATTTGTCAGAGAGAGAGGGGGAAAGGAGAAAGCGGAGTATTGTCACAGCTTCTCTCTTCCTGTGGCTTTTGTTTCTCATACAGAGGATTGGGTGTCTGGGGAGTGAAGTGGAAATGTGAAAAAGTCAGAGTCCAAGTCCAAGAATGCTGCATCTCTTATTGAAGTTTTTAAGAATTCACTTCATTATTCATTCTCTTATTTTGTAATTCTGTAACTGTACAGACTCTCAGTATATTTGCTGTTTTATACACACAGTCAGAAGGTGTCTGATTAAGTGTGTGTGTGTGTGTCTTTGACACCTCTTAAATGCCTGCTATTCTACAGTAAAGCATGAGAAATGTGTCAGAGATGGCTGCAGGTGTGAAATTCCACACACAGTTGCTGGTATGCATTTAGCCACAGGTGAGAATTTGTAACGAATGAACACGTTCACACAGTCTTTTGCTACTACCAAGTTTGAATATGTGATGGCCTTCATCTTGTATTTATTTATTTTTATAAGAAGTCAATCTGGAGGTTTCTTGCTGCTGTTTGCCTTTTGCAAATGGAGATGGATTTTTTTTTCTCTTTAAAAAAAAAATCTGTATGTACAATAGTATATATTATACTAGATATACACTGATCAGGCATAACGTTATGACCACCTGCCTAATATTATGTTGGTCATGATCTGTCGAGCATTAACAGCATGAACGTATTCAGCAGTTTGAGCTGCACCAGCTGGTCTGTTGGATCGGACCACACGGAACAGCCTCCACTCCCCATGTGCATCACTGAGCCTCAGCCGCCCATGACCCTGTCACCGGTTCACCACTGTTCCTTCCTCAGACCACTTTTGATAGATACTGACCATTGCAGACCGGCAACAGCCCACAAGAGCTGCAGTTTTAGAGATGATCTGACCCAGTCGTCTAGCCATCACAATTTGGCCCTTGTCAATCTTACGCTTGCACATCTAAGGACAACTTTGAGGACAAAATGTTAATTGCTGCCTAATATACCCCACCCCACAGGTGCCATGATGAAGAGATAATCAGTCTTTTTTACTTCACTGGTCATTATGTTGTGCCTGATTGGTTGTATGCTCTCAGTGGTTGTTAACTTACAGACTGCAGTCCGGATGTGAACTCAGCAAAGTGTTGAACTGAATGCGTTAAAAAATACCTAGGCAGAGTCAATATATAAAACTGACCACAGTATAATAAAGCAGGAAAGAGCAGCTTATCCAGTCAGATGCAATTATATCCGTTCTTCAGCTGGAGGCAGCTCATTAAGCTAGAGGGCAGAGAACTAGTCAGAAAGTTAGAGCATCTTCCCAGACTTGAATAGATATTTTATTTTCTCTCTGGGGTGTGATTAGTGAAGCGATGACACGACTTGGATAAAGCGATATGTGTTTATTGTCTGTGTCTAATACCAGAAAGATTTTTCATCTGCTAGGGTTTGACGGGCCTCAAGAGATCCAGACAATACTCGGCTCGAATCTGAAACACAAAAATGAAATAATTTAATGATCAGTTACCAGATATACTTTACACATCTTCAAAACGCTGGGAACACTGGATGGATTTAATGAATATCTTGGGCAAAAATTCCAGAGCTGTGCATGCATAAAGGCAATGCCTGACAATGTATAGCCACAAATAATGTTTAAGTACAGTGTGAGTACTAAAGCAGGGGTGGGTTATAACTGACAGCTGGCAATAGATTCTCCTTTTACTCATTATCCAGTCCAGTGCATTAATGTAAATAATTTAGCTGATTGGACGAGATTCTGTTTACATTATATTTACCCATCATGGTCTGCTCTGTGGACTGACAACAACGGTTTATTTTGGAGAAAGAATGATGTAGAAAACAGAATGATCAAGCAGAGAATTGTGTTTATTTTGCCTTTTTTGATTCCAAGCAAATGTCTCTTGTATTCAGTCACTCGGGGGCTTGGGGGTAATCTTCACTACAAACCAAAATCACTTCAAATTGTCTTATTTATAGCCTCAAAATAATAATTACAATTTGAAGTATTAAAGTGTAACCATTTAGTCATGATCGCTACTTATCCAGATGTTTGTAAACATGGTATTTTGTATCACCAGGCTTGACATTTGATTTGAATGCCCCCCAGGGGGAACGTGTATGCGTTTGGCATTCACTTGTGCTGCACTTCATGGCATGGCTCCATAGAGGGCAGTGTGCCTCAGACTCACTCACACCATGTCTCCCCTACAGCACAGCTGTCACCCTCCAACTTTCTGCCACGTTACCGTGAGGATTAAAGGATTACAGCACAGCTGACATGCATCAAGTCATGTATCTTTGTGCTTTAATGTTAGGCAGAAAGAGAGAAAGCGCAAGGTTTGCTGTGATACAGTAAACTTTAAATCAATCCAATCAGGTTATTAGAACCAGGTTTACTCACACAGAGAGGCAAATCGCTCTATGCTTGGCTCTGACGCTGCACGCTCCCACAGCGCCGAAAAGTCCCCTTTACTACTGGCTTTAAAAAAAAAAAAAAAAAATTATTTATTTATTTATTTTATTATTACCCTCATGACTTTATTTGGACAAGTCTCCAGGTCTGGGGTTTCCTGTGGTTCTTAACAATAAACAGTGGAAAACAGAGCACTTTACAGGCATTAAAGTGATCTGTCTGAGATTTACAAGCTTGTACATGCAGCGATTTCAGGCTGAATTGTTGGCAAAATCTTTTCACTTTGACTGATTCAACATGACAAAACCAATAAGCCTGTAACTGATTCAGCATGGTAGAAGCCTTTTGGCTTTGTTCAATGTTAAGTGTTCGCTAGTGCGCTCTTGCCAAGATTCAATGGCTCTCTTATAAGTGAGTGTGAGCAAGAGAGAGTTTGCAGCAGAGTGGTGGACCGAGAGGAAAACACGAGAATGTAATGAATATCAAAAGAGCACGCGGACACGGTTTCTTACACGTCCGAGCGCAAATTGCAGTGGCTTCTTGCATAGCTCACGTTCCTGCAGTTGTTTCAATATGTGTGTGTGTGTGTGTGTGTGTGAGACGGGGCGATTCCTGACTCCACATAATTAACCTTACTATCAGTGTGACGTGTGTGTGTGTGTGTGTGTGTGTGTCAGAGGGAGAGGGAACTCTGCCAAGCCTGGCCCACCAGTCAGTTTGATTCCATGTCAAAAGTTTAAGCCAGCATTCCACGAGGCGTCTCGCTGAATCCCGATTCGTTCTCACTCACTCTCTCTCCTCTTCTCTCGTCTTTCTCTGTATGACCAGGACCACTCAGGAAACCTAAATATGTGGAGAGTCCTCGCATTCCAGGTGACGTCTTCTCATCTGCCCTGAGAAAAGATGGTGAGTGTGTTTGTGTTTTGAAATGTGTGATTTATCATGTAGTCAAATGTCCAGTACATAGTGACAGTGAGCAAACTCTTTATATAATATATCTTACTTATACAGAGTGAAAAACATCTGTTTGGTGAAATATTTTTCCTTGTATTTTTAGGTTATAACGATACAATACTGATATAATGAAAGATGATTTTAATATCATTATTGGACGTTATTCAATCGTTTTTGCTAATTACGATGGTGATCAACGATGCAAATTGTAAATATCAGGGATGCACGTTTTTCCACAGCACTAATAAATTCTCCAATCCGATCCTTCAGCATGTGTCGATTCTCTTTAGGAGCAGCTCTGACAGGAGCATTTACATTATGTATTCAGTGTATATTGCATGTTCATTTTTAGATGTAATTGCTGCTATGGTAACAGCTTATTCACAGCAAGTTGTATGAAGGACACTTTATATACTGTAAACCCATTGAACAGATTCTAATACATGCTGTTTTCAGATGCTCAGAAATTGAAGCATTTTAGCAGTGACGCTGCTTCGGATCGGTCAGTTTTCCATTACAGAACATTGTAAGCTGCGTTTTATTTTTATTATTAACGTTGAGAGTAAGAAAAAAACAGAGGCTGGTGAAGGAAAATGTTCATGTCCCTTTTCTTATATCATCCAATTTTACATTTACTCCACATTTGCCGTTACCTTCACTCTCCTGGGAAGATGTTAGACTTGTTTTGTGCTCATTCAAGCAAAAGTGTGTTAGTAAAGTCAGGTAGTGATGTAGAGTGAGGAGGCCTGTGGCGGAGTCAGCGTTCCAGTTCATCTCAAAGGTGTTCTGTTTGGTTGAGATCAGAGCTCTATAGCAGGCCGCTCAGGATCTACTTGAACCCATGTAAACCATAACTGAATGGAGTTTGCTTTGGGCAAAGGAAACAGGTTTTGTGTCTCCCAGTTCAAGTGAAGGGAAAATATTTTGTTGTTACAGTTTGAGGAAGAAGCACATATTTCTGGAAAAGTCAGGTGTCCCAGTACTTTTTGTCCATATAGTGTTTATGCCTGTGTGCACATGTTTGGTGTGTGTGTGTGTGTGATTGCATCCTGTGGTGAAATTGCTTTTGCATGTTCCACTGTTATTTAGTGTGAAGTAGTTGCACATTGTGTTTATATGCGTACATGGGTAATTGCATTTAAATAATCTGAATTGAGTGGAATGTATGCTTTCCGAGAGAGTATGTTCATGTGTGTGTGTGTGAGAGGGGGTGTAATTGTCTGTGCCTCCTTGTGTGTGCCCCTTTATTATGTTTATTATGTCCTCTAGAGCAGGGTGTAGCTCAGAGGGGTTAAACGGAGAGCTGTGTTATGTTTAGCGAAGGCAATGCGAGGTATTCGGCTCTCCGTGACTGTCTGTGTCTATATTAAGCGTGTGAGCAAGTCGTAGTTAGAGAGTTCATACATCATCGATAAAGACGGATCAGCACAAAACCAGTTTTCCCACAGTCACTCGTCTCAACGCTAATGAGCTGTTCTTGGAGTTGTGTTACAGACGCAGAGTGACGAAGTGCACTCGTTATTTCCAAACCGTGGACATATGACAGTTTAAGTGTATTAAGTGCGTGTTTTGTGTGTTGCTGCGGAAGACAGCTGTGAAGCGTGATATTTTTTTTTTTTTGGGGTGTGTCTGGATTTTGGGAAACGTTCTCAGCAAGGAGGCGCCAGCGGCTCGTCTGTGCCAGCTTCATCACTGGCATGGCCATATCATACCGCTGGCATGATGTCAGCACCTCAGGGCAGTTGAGGTGGACGATCAGTGAACTGTGTGTCATCTGAGCTGTGTGTGTGTGTGTGTGTGTGTGTTTGGAATGCATTTGGACTATGAGGATGCAGGACAGGGCAGTGATTTTTAGCATGTCCGAATATAGAGAACACTGCTATATTTTGCTGCATTCTTTCCATTTCTGCCACACCCCTCTTGCTCTGTTTGCCCTCGTACATCGAAGATATCTGAGACAGGCGCACACATTCTCTCTCTTTCTCTCGCACACTTACATGGTTACATGGGAGGTCTCTCATGCTGTTTTAACTCTGTGTGTGAGGTAGATAGCATCTGCAAAGACCCCTAGTTGCAGTTTCATGCTCAAACAAAAACAAACCCTTCACTTAACATTAATGCTACCTCCACATCAATCTGTATACATTCTTCTCAAACACGTTTTGTTTTTCTTCATGCATGCCATTTTTGTTGTGCAATGAAAACTGAGATTTAAAATCACACTTTTGTGTTGCAGAGTGGACTAGCGATCGTGGTATAGCGATGTTCAAAAATAATCACACATTTTTCCTCATGCAACCCCCTCATTCAACTTCACAAACATCGTTATATTTATGGGTCACCAACAATACTTTTCTCTCCATTGCCGTTTCAAAACAAAGAGACAAATAAACGCCCGACAGAAATGACACAGACCAATGCTCTCTTGGCACAGCTTAGCGATCGATGTAAGCATTTTCAGTCGATTCACTGGAGACAGAACAGCACCACAATGTCACGTACAAGTGAAAAAACTACGACAGAAGTACATAAACACACGTGATAAAATTTCACACAATTCTGGGTTCTGAGTTCTTATGAGGTTGAGGTGTGAACACGAAAGGGTCTGAGATCACTTCAATACTGAAGAGGACCAAAAGAGAACTGGGTTCTCTTTGAGTCTTTATTGTGAACACGAAAGGGACTGAGTTCACATTTGCTTAGATCACTTTCTGGTTCACTTTAAGTGTGTTTTCACACCTAGTTCGTTTTAAAAGAACCAAACCCAGTTCACTTAAAGTGAACCAGAAAGTGATCTAAGCAAATGTCCTCTTCAGTATTGAAGTGATCTCAGACCCTTTCGTGTTCACACCTCAACCTCATAAGAACTCAGAACCCAGAATTGTGTGAAATTTTATCACGTGTGTTTATGTACTTCTGTCGTAGTTTTTTCACTTGTACGTGACATTGTGGTGCTGTTCTGTTGTAGCCCCTTTCCTTCAGTTTTTGAGAAAACAGAAGAAATACTTTTATGTTTTTATGTGTTGAGAATAGTTGGCGTTTAATGCCATCCTCTTTACAAATATCAATAAGTGCACAGCTCTCTTCATAAGACCACACGACTCCGCGACCTGCCATGTCAAAAAGTTTTGTGTTTCAGCAGTGACGGAACACGGCTGCAGGTATGGCAAGCCTCCAGGGACATTTGGCGAAACGAAATGAAAAGCGGACCGGGACCACATTGCTTTCACATGTCACAAACAAATCGAACCACAAACGGACCCACAAACGAACCGTACTCAGACCACCTCCGGAGGTGGTCTGAGTACGGTTCGCTTCTGGGTCCTTTTAAGGGGTCTGAGATCACTTGGTTTGTTCACATATGCACACTGAACCGCTCCGAGAGCGTTTGGAGGGCTCAAACGAACTAGGTGTGAAAACACCCTTATATACATAAAAAAAAGTGTGAAACAACTGAAAATATGTCATATTGTAGGTTCTTCAAAGTAGCCACCTTTTGCTTAGATTACTGCTTTGCACACTCTTGGCATTCTCTTGATGCCTACTTTGAAGAACCTACAATATGACATATTTTCAGTTCACTTTTTTGTTATGTATATAAATATACATGTGTTAATTCATAGTTTTGATGCCTTCAGTGTGACTCTACAATTTTCATAGTCATGAAAATAAAGAAAACTCTTTGAATGAGCAGGTGTGTCCAAACCTTTGGTCTGTACTGTATATATAATATATATACACTTTTGGTCTGTACTGTATATATATAATATATATAAACTTTTGGTCTGTACTGTATATATAATATATATACACTTTTGGTCTGTACTGTATATATACTATATATACAGTACAGACCAAAAGTTTGGGGACACAAGGTGTGTCCAAACTTTTGGTCTGTACTGTATATATACTATATATACAGTACAGACCAAAAGTTTGGGGACACAAGGTGTGTCCAAACTTTTGGTCTGTACTGTATTTGTAGGTGCAGAGAAACTGATACATGTGAGAAAACTTCAATTGTCCAAGCACTGAGACACACTTGCTTTCTTTTAGCTCACTCACCATGGTTCAGACTTTCAAGCTAATTAAAACAAAAGACAATGTTTAAAACACCTCTTCTCTCTTTTTTTTTTTTAATAATATTCCGATTATTGTGTTCTTTTTTTAACCAATACATTTGCCATTATTATTTGTTGTTATTGCTGTTATTATTATCGCTATGGTTTATGGTTGTGGACAGAAAAGGAAAATCAATGTAAAAATATGATGCCATCGCCATGTTCAATTTTGTTTTCTGGCACTTTGCCCGGGTTTGCTGTCGAACCACCTCGAAATCATTCGGTTGTTTTTCACTGCGTCCAGCAATTCATGGACATAAAAGCAAGTAAAACTCAAGGCCACCAGGGCCGGCTAGTTCTTATTTATTAATTTCTCTGCCTAAATTCCCCTCTAAACTATACTTCAAACAGGAAGGAAGCCATTGAAGTAAAACAATTTCAGACAATTAACCCTGCCGTGACTTTGACCCTCAGTCAGATCAGTTCCAAAATCGATTTGCTGCTGGTTGCAATGATAATTCCAAAAATTAAATCCTATACACACAACTGGAAAAACGTTCTTATTAGAGATGCGCATAAGTGTAATAAGTCCATACACTTTTTGGTAGAGGTTTATAAAGGATTGTGACAGAGCTTTTTATCCTCAATCTTTACTAGATTTTAAATAGTTTTAGCACTCCTTCAGAAAAAAGACAGGAAAACTAATACGACAAAGTAAATGCATGTATGTGGTCACTGTTTATCTCTGCAACACAGTAAGAGGATCTGGTGCTTCTCTCCTGCTGTTGGACAGCATCAGGGAAAAGCAGCCCATGGCATTCCCGAGACGCCCCACTGTTCCTGGGAATCACTCCCCCTCATTGCCGACTCGGCCGACCCCTCAGGCTTCATCTCTAGCACCTGCTATTACTGAAGGAGTTCTCTAGGCTGAAGAACTAACAAATGTGGAATAAGTTTACATAGCTCAGTAATAGCATTCAATAATGCCCTATTAGGCTGAGTGTAAATATTCAGTAATGACTGCTAATTTCCTGAGCCAGTTTGGCTGGGTGCCAGACGCCCAGGTGTTTGACTTTCCCAGAGCTGTAGACCCTCATTCCCTTCGTCATTAGGAACCTGGTGCTTCGCGACCAAAGTTACAGTTACACTCACTGTCCACTTTATTTGGAACACATTAGCCAATCCTGTGGCAGCAACCGAAATGCAAAAAGAAATCGTGTAGAAAACAGGTCAAGCGTTTCAGTTAATGTTCACATCAAACACTAGAATAAGGAAAATGTGTGATCTCAATGTGTGTCATTGATGTTGGTATTAGAGTGTGTGTGTATATATTAGATTTTGACTGATTGATCTGCTGGCTTTTGTGTATTTTCTTTATTATTCGACATCGACCGAGTGTGCTGCAAATTACACACCAAACTTCAATCCGAGACACCAAACCGTGCGTGTACATTCCGCGCTTGGTTGAGAAAACTTAACCAGTAGGTGGCAGTAGTGCATATTCTGCATCCAAACAGGGAAAACAGAAGAGCTAGAACTGTGAATATATAGAAAGCAGCGTTTAAACCAGCCGCGATTATTATTATTAGCGGATCTGTGCAGCTTTTTCCAATCATGTCTGCTAATTTGCAAAGACGAGAGCAAGGATGGTATCCAGCGTGTTCGTTTTTTCTCATGCGCTCATTCGCTAAGCTAAATAGCCAACCAGAGTTGTCTTTCTTGCGTACGAGCTCTGCCGCTGATTCGACATGCAGAATCAGCCAAATAAACAACTGGCTTCACTGGTTCACCCAGAAGAAAAAAAACCAAAGCCTCCCGACCCTCAAAAACCACCCGACATTCCCAGACGAGAGTAACATTAGGTAGTCACAGGTACCAAAACCTGGTAACAAGTGCACTGATTGGAGAGGCTTGTGTTGTTCAATTAATGTTTAATTTAAGCAATTTTCTGTCTCATGTTTTATGAATCAACCGTAACATTTTCTGAAATGAAGGAAAGAAAACCGGCCAAACATATCAGCCAAAAATATATATATCGACCATTGCCTGCCCTTATATCTAAATATCAGTTGACCTCCTGTGCAGCAAGTAGATACAAAATCACAAATAGACCCTTTTAAGAAGAGTCTAAAGATGTCACTGTGTTTTAGAGGCTTTTTGCTGCTGGATAAGACACACACACACACACACACACACACACACACACCTCCAAAGGGCAATTAGTTACTGGCATGTTTTTGGAAGGTGAACACAGACAGTAACCCAAACTCAGGATGGAACCCTGGAGCTGTGAGATGGAAATCTGAGCCACTGTGTCACAGTGCTATTCTTTGATCATGTTAATGTTACAGGGAGAAGAGCCCAAGCGCTACATTGTTGGAGATGTAAGACTTGTCTAAGACATACTGTCATTCTCACAACAGAGTCAAGCAACCAGATTTCTGGTACCTGGTAGTGAACTAACAGCGGCTGCTTCATCCTAACTGCACGAATCCTTGTACATCCCCTCATTATTAACCCAGCATTCTGTGTGCCTTTTCTTCTCTAAAGACATCCACGATAAACTATCGGTCCTATCGAATTTATCTTCATTTCATGTTCAATTGCAGGAGGCTTGAACCCGTGTATCTCTTGACTTCTCAGCTACATGTTTGGCTGTTTTTAGCTTCTCTGGATCCCACTGCATAAAAACATCTACACGTTTAAATCTGTAATATGTATGACTTGCGGTATTTCTGTAGAACCGGTGAAGTGTCACAGTGGGGTTTTTATGCCAACACAAATATTTTTGACTCTGTTGATGAAGTAGAAATGATGCCTTTAAGTCTCTGCTAAAATATTTGACTTTGCTATGCATTAGCTACTGGAACAGCTTTGTTCATTGTCTCATAAGTCAAGATCTGAGAGATTTAGAGTCATTCCCTCTCATCTTTTCCTCTGGCAGCCTCAAGGAGAACTGAGTGTTGTTTTAGGTTGTATATGTTGTATGGTTTAGAGACAGTGGCATTGAGTAAAAGACAGGAGGTGGAGCTGGAGGTAGCAGAGCTGAAGATGTTGAGATGTTCGTTGGGAGTGACGAGGATGGACAAGATTTGAAATGAGTTTATAAGAGGGCCAGCGCATGTAGGACGTTTTGGAGACAAGGTGAGGGAGGCGAGATTGAGATGTTTGGACATGTGCAGAGGAGTGACATGTTGCAGGATCTTTGTGAGTGAAGCAGGAATGCACTCCTGATGGGTTGATTGTTTTTGCCAGACATATCGAACACACACTTTCACCCCGGGCAATTAGTCCACCTCTTGCCATGTCCCTCAACCTGCGGGAACCAACGTGAATTAGAGACATGGAAAAATTCACACAGAGTATAGTTATATGAATCTATGCAACCAGACAAATTCATTCACCACCATCCTGTGCTAAAACAAATAGTGCTGCAACTTGTGATTATTTTGGTAATCGATTAATCGGACGATTATTTCTCTTCTTCTATTAATCGGTTAATCCGATGTTTTGCTTATTTATAACTCTATAAAAACTTAAGGTTAAATAAGGGTATGTATGTATAAAAGTATACTTTAAAAAAAAGAAAAAGCCACATATTGAGATTTAACCATCTTTAATTTAGATATTTTAAAGCTTATAGTTGCTGCTTGTTGGCGTGCATGTGGGATTTCCCCTTATACAAATTAACTCATGCTGTTTTTTTATTATTATTATGTGATCATGAGCATTTTTAAGCTTTTGAATATCGCTGTGTTTTCGTACTGTCTCTTTTCTTAAGTGATATGCTCGGTAATGAAATTAGTTTTCCCTGCAATTTCTCTGCTCGCATTTTCTGCGTCTCGTGATCGTACCTCAGCCTTGAAAACTCTTGAATCCAATTATTTATATCAACTGTCCGGTTATTTTGCCACTTTAATTTAAGCATTGGCGGTGAACGCATCTCCGTTCATTACGTCAACAAATTATGTGATAGAACACGCACATAAAAAGTCATAACATGCAGATTATACGCTCATAACTTGTACATTTATTTGGTCGAAGGTGGCAATCTAGGCAAAAATATTACTCGCAAATTATCATTTTAGTCGCAGTCTGGAGCCCTGATATTATATAAGGTGTAACATTATGACCAGTGTAGTGAATTTAACCACAGCCAAATTGTGATGTCTAGATGACTGGGTCAGAACATCTCCAAAACTTGTGGTCTGCTCCCAGTCTGTAGTGTTCAGTATTTATCAAAAGGGCTCCAAGGGAGAAACAGTGGTGAACCGGAACAGGGTCATTCTTATCCTGTCCATCGTCGTCACTCCCAACGAGAACCTCAGCATCTTCAGCTCTGCTACCTCCAGCTCCACCTCCTGTCTTTTACGCAATACCACTGTCTCTAAACCATACAACATCGCAGGTCTCACCACAGTCCTATAAACTTTCCCTTTCACTCTCGCAGATACACTTCTATCACAAATCACTCCTGCCACTCTTCTCCATTACTGTGCAATGTTGACCCCAGGTACCTGAACTCCTCCACCTTCTCCACTTCTTCTCCCTGCAACCGTATCACTCCACTGCCCTCCTTCTCATTCAAACACATGTACTCTGTCTTACTCATACTGACTTTCATTCCCCTTCTCTCCAGGCTCTTCTCAACCTGCTCACTAATCTCACCACAAATCACAATATCATCCGCAAACATCATAGTCCACGGAGACACCTCCCTGACCCTTTCCGTCAACCTGTCCATCACCACTGCAAACCGGAAAGGGCTCAGAGAAGATCCTTGATGCAGTCCAACCTCCACCTTGAACCAGTCTGTTGTTCCTACTGCACACTTCACTGCTGTCACACTGTCCTCATACATGTCCTGCACCACACTCACATACTTCTCTGACACACCTGACGTCCTCATACAGTACCACAACTCCTCTCTCGGCCTGGCTTCCACTACTGTTTCCCATAACTTCATAAGGTTGTTAATGCTCACAACTGTTTTAACATCAAAAAGGGGACCAACACAATATTAGGCAGGTGGTCATAATGTTATGCCTGATCGGTCTATATTGTGCATAGTTTACTAATTGTACGTGTTCTGTAAAAAGAGAATCATGTACAATTCCACCTACAACTTTGTGATGATTGAACAGTGTAAAGCCAAAGTAGTGAAGGGACAAACGCAAAAAACATCTGCTTTACTGCATAGTTGGAATTCAGTTAGAGAAAAGACATTTATAAAATGCTGTAAATCAAATGTACAATATTGATTTGCAGTATTTCATAAATTTACCAATATACTTCTGACTGATCACCTTTATCATGACTGACCTGGTCTCTTCCAGGATGACTCTGCCCCTTTTGACTACAGGAAGGCTAAATGTATTAAATATTGGGTACGTTTCCCCGATATGTTTTTTAACAGACCCTGGCCTGACCAAACACTTCTGGAAGATTTTGCACCATTATCACAAATATCTGTTGGACAAAATTAAGTTTTTTGCTTTAGCACAGTTCCTGGGACATGTCACCATGCATTGAGGCTGGCAGCTGGTCCAACTCCTTACTGAGACACTGGGCTGGTTTTCCTTTCATTTGTCACCTCTCCATGTTTTTTCGGAAGGAAAGTAATTTACACCACACTTCTGATGAATATGGCTCCTGCTGGTCTGAGCCAATGCACCTTTGTCTGCTTTTTTTTTTTTTTTTTTTTTTTTTTTTTTTATAACAGTGTGTCATACAGAATTTTTACAAGCATATCTTTTTGAGTGCCTGTATCTCTCTGTGTGTGTGTGTGTGTGTGTGTGTGTGTGTGTGTGTGTGTGTGTTTATGTGCTTCAACATGAGTACCACATCTTTGAGCATGACTGAATGAGTCAGTGAGGTACAAGGCTGGCAAATGAGAACATCATTTGTTCTGCTTTGAAGAGAGGTACAATTTCATAGACACTTGGGCAGTGCATTCTTTGAGACATGGAACCTGTGTGTGTGTGTGTGTGTGAGAGAGAGAGAGAGAATGCAAGTGACATGCAACAGTTGTCTGATATGTATCAGCTGTGGTCTGGACTTTGTACTTGAAAAGTCAGTTTTAGTCAATTGCTGAAATCATCTCAACCACCCAATGTTTTTGTCAGTTCACCTCCCACTTTTTTCCCCCTCCCTTTATGTTCACTCTTTCCTGTTTCCTGTAAATGTTCATTCATCTTTTTTTTTCTGGTAGCCCACCACTTCATTAAAAATCTTTCAGTAAAATGCTGCACACCAGTCAAAGGCTGTGTTCCAGATGCAAACTCCTCTCTGACTCCATGTGGAATAGTGCATCTGTTTGTCTGTTCATCTGTTCATCAATCCTTACACACAAACACACACAGGGACACTTATGTATACGTTGCTGTGATCTGGAATATGTCAGAGGGCTCCAGTCTCCGTAAAGCAGATCGCGCGTGTGTGTGTGTGTGTGTGTGTGTGTGTGTGTGTGTGTGTGTGTGTGTGTGTGTGTGTGTGCGTGTGTTAGTTAGTAAGGCACTTGTGGCTTGTGTGATTAGTTGTATTTTTTTGTGGGAAAGTGAAAAATGAGAGTATTGCCACAAGAGGAGGGATAGGGGTATAGAAGTATGTGCACCGTGCTGAATTAATTTGCTTGAACCCTTCAGCGGGTTCTCATTTCCGCAGCACAAACTTCTCATCCGTCTAGAATCAGGATTATATACCTGCACAGCTGCGGCCTGTGTGTGTGTGTGTGTGTGTGTGTGTGTGTGTGTGTGTGTGTGTGTGTGTGTGTGTGTGTGTGTGTGTGTGTGGAGGGGCGGGGTGTAAGTTGTGAGCTAGACAGAGAACTCAGATTGAAAAACGTTTGGAAGGGCATATTGACAAAAGGCCATGATTGGGCATGAAAGATTATTGAGTTTAATATGTAAATATCAGAGAAGCCTTGGTTAATGGAGTATAGAACAGAGAAGATTCTGATCTTTAAAATGATCTTATTGGGAGTAGGCCTGAGATGATTTATTATAGCATTGGGAATCATAGATCATCTATTGCAATGGCGAACCAATTGGACGATTTAAATGTCTGTCGGAATAAATGTGGTGCCTGCAGCTTTAAGATAAAAAGAAATAAGTTGTATTGGATCTCCTAATGTGTGTTTTTCTTTTGCCTTTTTTGAGAGTCCTTGCTACACTTTAATTGCCTGACGTCTGACTTCAGAGCAAAGCAACAAAACATCTTTTGCTGCTCCATCTCAGCTTTCTTTGTCTGGCTCTCCTTCGACATCTAGAATGTCTTTTCTCTGAAACATGAACAGAGTTTAAATTAAGAAAGAGAAACAGTGGGGTGTTGATCAGGGTTTCGCTGTACAACAAGTACCAGGAACAGTTTTATACATCTATTTGACTTTCTCTTGACCTTCGTTACAGCTAATAACCAGATTATTTACATTTTATTTTAATTCTCAGTGTTTTTTATGTTAATGACTAATTAATGACAATTAAATGCTAGCAGCTACAGCTGAATTCTAACAAGTGTCTGGTATCATTATTATTTTCATTATTATAATATCTATATATAATGCGACAACCAATCGCTAAAATAATAATAATAATAATAATAATAATAAAATCAATAATTACATTTGTTGTTAACGAATGCCGGTTAGATAACACGGCCGCTCGCTCAACCGGCAGCAGGAAAAAGCGTGCGTCCCAAGTCATCCAGGGGATTGGGAGCATTTGATATTAAACGCAACAAAGAGTGCTATGGAAGTGCCACAGTGATGCACGAGCACATGAAAAGAAAACGCACCAGTGTCACAGACAAAGGCGAAACATCAGCAGGCTACATGATGTTCTGGAAATATAACTTAAAAAGCCAACATCAGTCATCTATTATCTTTTCCTTCAACTGCGCCAATTAATGTAAAAGACATCAACTATATAAAGCACCGAATTGAATCTTCATGCTCTCCTCTTGCTCCCCACGTGGGTAAACCCTGAACAGTGTACAAAATAAAATCTCTTCAGCGGAGCAGGCTGGGTATAAAAAGCCTTGAGGCAGGAGACAGCTCTGATTAACGGGGCTGTTTTCGCTAAGCAGCGCATCTTTTGCGATCTAGAAGACATACGAGCAGAAATTAGACCAACCACAGCACTGAAATCTCACACTCCTCACTATACAATCTCTTTTATTCTGTTGTCTAATTACAGCTGCTGCCAGCATGTTTTGCGACTGAGCTAGAGTCTTCCTACCCTCCAGTGGACCGGAATGACAACTGCGCATCCATCATAGAGTTTTACTTTATGTATATTTCTCGGCTCATCTCAGGATCGCAAGTTGCGTGGATTTACGCTTAGAGCCGGGACCGACCCCCCCCCGTCCCATCTCTTTCTCCTCTCTCCGCCACCCGTTTACTGTGCCCATTCACTGTGCCAGCTCAGAGCTTCGTGTCCTCCAAGCACAAGCGGAAAAGATGAAATGCTGCATTCATCAAGTGTTCATTAAAGTAGTTGGTGCGTTTTAGAAAGTAAACCCAGTTCCTAATGAATGCCAGCCGGCTCGCTTTCTCACGCACAAGTGCACGCTCGCACATAAATAGGACGGAGATAAGAGCCGTTGCAGAGCCGGTGTGCTCATGCACTCCACTTCATCTCACACACACACACACACACACACACACACAGTTATATTGCACTGTAAGAGAAAGAACTTTAAAAGCCTGTAAAACAGCAAGGCTGCAGATAATGATGTTTTTGTCTCATCCATCTTCGCATTCTTTCCTTCCTATGGCTTCATTTTCCCCTCCGAAGCCACGCACGAAGACCGTAACAGTAATGGACGTGTGAGCAGAAGGAGATGATTTTAAATACGAGAAAGACACAAACTCGAACTCCATGCGCCGCCAGTCATTTTCCACCTGGATGCCTTCACTGTATTTTCCTGCTGCTTGCTACAAGAACTCAAGCTAGGTTTGATTTTTGCAGAGAATGTAGCTGGCTGCTGCTTTAAGTACTTGCCAGATGTTGACTGCATTTCATACACACATAGGGGGTTAACAGTTTTTTTTTTCTTTCCGCTCACTCATTGTGTTGACGCGTATAACACCTGTTTATTTATTCATTTTAAATATTAGCTGCACAAACATTCGCAATTGTTTCGAATTTCCTCAGAACCATAATTTGTCAGATCCCGTGGACTCCGAACGTTTGTCATTACACTAATATCCACACTTTTTTTCGACGCTAAAATGCATTATCGTCGACTTTGTAGCGAGGGATCCAGGCCTAATTACATACACTGTACATTTAGTCCAAATATACTCTGATAAAAAATCGGATGTTGGAAGTGTGTGCTCATAAAGGCAGAATAAAGATCATAGACGGTTTTCCACATTAATTCGTGAGGTAAAAAAATGACATGATTTCAAGCACCGACCTCGAATGCAGCACCGCCCAAGCCGAGGATGAAAGTGGAGTCCCTGAGGTTAAAGCTGGTCTAAAGCTTGATCTTTTTCCTTGTGGGTAAATCTAATGTTGAATTTTTTTCCGGACTGCTCAAGTGCCGAATATTGTTTGCGTCGCTGTTCGGAAGGTGACTTCTAGGCATCTCAGTCGCGCAGAAATGTTTAAGGACGCGTTGCTTTCTCTTCGAATGAGCATTACAGTGTTAGTATTGGTACCGGCGTTCCATGAGAGATTTATTGGCAGGGGCTGTGTGTTAATTAAACTTAATTTGCTCAAGATAATAACTTTGTATTAGACAGTCAGTTGTTCAATGCATGATCAATCTGACTGCAGGATAGTGTTCCGTTTAATGCACTCCCACAATCATGCCCTGATTGACTGGAGAGTTTTTCCACTTTGACTTTTTCACCCTTAATTAGATCCTGCTTACAAGAACTGTATGTCTCTGGAAAAAAAGAGTGTGTTGTGTAGAGGTGCATCATATTTGGATACGAGCTCTGATTTATGTTTAAGCTGCAAATAATATCCCAGTCAGTCTCGCACGTCTGTTAAGGATTTGATATGTCTGTTAAACTGTCAGGCGTTATATAGGTTCTGGAGACCATGTCAAGCCTGGAATGCATCAGCCATATTGTGTGCAAGTAGTGTTTGAAGAGCTCTGGACGTTCAAAACATCCAAACAGAGATTCATACACAGAGGCTCATAATAAATGTAAACCTTTAGAGCAGCTGCCAAAAAAAGACTTCATGTTGGTTTTACTGCAACACAAGGGCAACAACAATTTCAAGGAAATCTACATCTCACAGGATTTGTAGCATGCCGCATTCACGTGTGTTTTCTAACCTAGTAGTGATGAGTTCTCGTTCACGTTATCAGGCTGTGTTAATTATCATGTAACACCGATTTGTCATATTTACTGATTTAACGTTCCACCTGCTCCGTCACACAACTTTGCAGTTAGGGAGCTGTGTAACTGAATGCTGATTGGCTTTAATTAGCTTGTTATTATGCTTAATATGCGTATTAGTTTTGATCGTGGTCATAATGCTTTTAATAAATACCACAGCTGTTAGTACGAGCATGTAGCTGCCTGAACACAGAATCGACAGCAAATAAAATCTAATGTTCTAATGGTTTTTTCCCCCTAAACATTACAACAGCTACACAAATCTGTTAAGCCTGTAAGCTTTAAAGTTGCTTATCGTTCACTCGCAAACCAGTCCACTGCCATGATGCCACTCAGGCCAACTCTGGGGGCAGTACCAGGTCTTTAAAGTTTGCACTTGAGGATAAACCACATTGTGGGTGTGTTGCTTTGCTTTTTATTTGGCTTTGGTTTCACACTATGCAGCAAATAAATGAATACAGAAAAGAAAACCCACATATTTTTGATGGGTTTAAGGTCAGGGCTCTGCGCAGGTTCTTCCACACCAAGCTCATCCAACCATGTCTTTGTGGACCTTGTTTGCACCCTGGGGCACAGTGAAGCTGGAATAGAAAAAAAAAGCCTTTCTTTAACTGTTCTCATGAAAACATATTGCCCAAAATTTCTTGGTCTGCTGAGGCATTAAGACTTTTCTTCACTGGAGCTAATGGTACCAACCCAAGAAAAACAGTCCCAAACCATGATGATTCCTCGTCCACCAAACTTCACAGTAAGCAGTCAGGCAGGTAATGATGTTCTGGCATTCCACAAACCCATCAGACTGCCAAACAGAGAAGCATGATTTGTGAATACAGAACACATTTACAGAGTCTCACATAGACGTTCTTTACGCCACTCCATCTGACGCCGGTCAGGTGACGCTTGCATGCCATAGAAACCCATTCCAGGAAGCTCTTGCCACTGTTTCTGTGTTATTAATGCCAGTGAAAGTTTGGAACCCTTCGACTGTGGAACCAGCAGAGTGTTGGCAGCTTTTACACACCATGCACCTCTGCACTCAGTGGCCTCGCTCTGCCTCTTTACCTGCTCTTCCGCTTTGTGGCTGAGCTGCTGCAGTTCCTAAACCTTTCTCTTTCCAAGAAAACCGCTGATGAAATTCACAAGGTGGCATCGTTTCACTGAACCGCTCATAAATTCACTATGTGCTTAAGAAAGACCCAAGACTGCAATGCAAGGTGCTTGAATTTATACACCTGGAACAGTTGAACAGTCGGATTGAAATGCCTGAATTCAGTAATTAAGAGGTGTGGGATGTATAGTCTACCTCACAATGCACGTGGGTTTTGTTGGTTTCTCAAGTTTATTCATGAGCTACATGCGTTCTTGCTGCACTTAATTTCACTCTGAACTTGAGAGAGACCATCCAATGAGATGCTGAAGGAAAAGTGTTTAACTGGTTGGATTTCATATTTAAGACACCTTTTCGTCCCTCGTTTCTTCATCCTTTGTGTAATTGGAAGTGGTAATACAGGGAGTGCAGAATTATTAGGCAAGTTGTATTTTTGAGGATTAATTTTATTTGAGGATTTAATTTGAACAACAACCATGTTCTCAATGAACACAAAAAACTCATTAATATCAAAGCTGAATATTTTTGGAAGTAGTTTTTAGTTTTAGCTATTTTAGGGGGATATCTGTGTGTGCAGGTGACTATTACTGTGCATAATTATTAGGCAACAACAAAAACAAATTCATACCCATTTCAATTATTTATTTTTACCAGTGAAACCAATATAACATCTCAACATTCACAAATATACATGTCTGACATTCAAAAACCAAACAAAAACAAATCAGTGACCAATATAGCCACCTTTCTTTGCAAGGACACTCAAAAGCCTGCCATCCATGGATTCTGTCAGTGTTTTGATCTGTTCACCATCAACATTGCGTGCAGCAGCAACCACAGCCTCCCAGACACTGTTCAGAGAGGTGTACTGTTTTCCCTCCTTGTAAATCGCACATTTGATGATGGACCACAGGTTCTCAATGGGGTTCAGATCAGGTGAACAAGGAGGCCATATCACGCTGTGGAGTACTTGGACGTGTGTGATGGAGCATTGTCCTGCATGAAAATCATGTTTTCTTGAAGGATGCAGACTTCTTCCTGTACCACTGCTTGAAGAAGGTGTCTTCCAGAAACTGGCAGTAGGACTGGGAGTTCAGCTTGACTCCATCCTCAACCCGAAAAGGCCCCACAAGCTCATCTTTGATGATACCAGCCCAAACCAGTACTCCACCTCCACCTTGCTGGCGTCTGAGTCGGACTGGAGCTCTCTGCCCTTTACCAATCCAGCCACGGGCCCATCCATCTGGCCCATCAAGACTCACTCTCATTTCATCAGTCCATAAAACCTTAGAAAAATCAGTCTTGAGATATTTCTTGGCCCAGTCTTGACGTTTCAGCTTGTGTGTCTTGTTCAGTGGTGGTCGACTTTCTGCCTTTCTTACCTTGGCCATGTCTCTGAGTATTGCACACCTTGTGCTTTTGGGCACTCAGTGATGTTGCAGCTCTGAAATATGGCCAAACTGGTGGCAAGTGGCATCTTGGCAGCTGCACGCTTGACTTTTCTCAGTTCACGGGCAGTTATTTTGCGCCTTGGTTTTCCACACGCTTCTTGCGACCCTGTCGACTATTTTGAATGAAACGCTTGATTGTTCGATGATCACGCTTCAGAAGCTTGGCTATTTTAAGACTGCTGCATCCCTCTGCAATATATCTCACTATTTTTGACTTTTCTGAGCCTGTCAAGTCCTTCTTTTGACCCATTTTGCCAAAGGAAAGGAAGTTGCCTAATAATTATGCACACCTGATATAGGGTGTTGATGTCATTAGACCACACCCCTTCTCATTACAGAGATGCACATCACCTAATATGCTTAATTGGTAGTAGGCTTTCCAGCCTATACAGCTTGGAGTAAGACAACATGCATAACGAGGATGATGTGGTCAAAATACTCATTTGCCTAATAATTCTGCACTCCCTGTAGATTCTCACAGCATTGAGAATGCCTTCTCTAGACTCTCAAACTCTCCCACATTGCTAGCTTAAAAATGAGCTTGAACTACCCTCCACTTGAGACATTATCGTATCTATTGGATAATTATCCAGTTTTGGTAAACCTCGCAATGACCACATAACCCGGTGTCTACATGATGACAGCATGGAAATGAAATAGCCTGGGCATCAGCAAAGTATTTCAAACTAATTAATCCATTTCGACTCACCTTGCAGGGCCGACAGACCAATCCCTCACAGAATCCCTAATGAGCCATGCTTGTTTGCTTCTCATCAACTCCACAGCCAGTGTTTCATTTGGACACGGCCGACGTGCTAAGCGTGTCAGGATATCTTTTTAAATCCACAGAGGATCGAAAGTTTCCCGCCCTAAACGTCAATCCTGGAAATGTTGCAGACGTACGGCACATAAAGTAATGAAATGCTAATTGGAATATAAAGGGAATTAATCAGGAACGATCCCAGTGCCACGTACTCTAATCAGGGTTTATTGAAACCCAAGTCTAATTTCATGTCAGTTATTATGTGTGAAGACCTTTTCCTGAGTCATGTGTGCACTTAAGGTGTGTTGGTTAAGCCCACAATATGCACAATGCCAAGCTGAAGGACGTATGTTTTAATGACCATGATCAAGATATTTTGATCCCCTGAATCTGACTGGTTTTTAAAGCCGTTTTTATTTCTAATTGTTTGTTCTCTTGCAAATGTGTTTAGATTTTGGGAGCCAGCATTGGAGACTAGTGATATGAAATTCCACAGCTCGAGGTACTAATTTTGGTACCAAAGCAAAACACAAAAACATGCTAATTGAACAACACACTATTTTTTATTAAAGTTAAAAGAAAAGAAAATGTACAAAAACCAATGCATTTAAAAGTCTCTGGTGTATCCTGCTTCTTCTTCTAGGGGCGTCCACAGCAAAATAGTAAATACCATCATGTCCCTTTGTTTTTATTTTTTCTCCCCTAATAAAAGTTATAGGAGCATTAAATAGTTAATAAACTTTACTGTAATACTCATTATATTAGCACTAGCTACGTTTATGCTAACCACTAACTGCAGCATTCAAAGTAAAATATGGTCTTATATTCATAACAGAAGGTCTAAATATAAAATTAATATAAAACTCACCTGCTTGAACACTTTCATTACTTCCGGGTGTCGGCCCTTAACGTGTTTTCTGATGTATTTCCTCCTCTTGAGAGAAAACTTTGAAGACATCATTTACAAATTGGTTTTTGATGATCTTTGATATTCCCCTTTCCTCCAAAATATTTCTATACGTGATTCTTTACTCCTTAATTGTCAAAAATGGATTCAGAGCTGCTTTTTTTTTTTTTTTTTTTTTTTAGTACGGCCTTGGTTACCGGGTCTTTTAACACCACCATTGGCTGCATTATCACGGGAATAGAATTGAATGAATCAGATACATATCTTTTTAAATGTAATCGTGCAATCCCTGTACTTTAACACACTCTGACAGTGTGGAAGGAGACACTCGTTACCTTACAATCACCATGAACATGTCAACATCAAAAGGCTATTTAAAGCTAATCGCTGGTTTCCCAAACATAATTGTCAAAATCAACTGCCCTCATGTTACAGTAGAGAATAAATGCTCTTTTTTAATAGAAAGGAGAACACAGCATCCATGTACAATCCAGCTGTGGTACACACTTGTTGTACAGTGTTAATTTGTATTGAAATGTACTGTGTAAGGCATAGTTCTATACAGAAATACTCAGTGTCCTTATTTATATGCATAGATCACAAATTGAAAGAAATGGATATGTTTAGGTTAGCAGGACTGAGACCACTTGGTTCACATGGGTGAAGCTTGGACATCAGAAATGGCATATAGGGAGGTGGTAGCTTAGTGGTAAAGGCTTTGGACTGTGGAAGGTCAGCAGTTCAAATCTCAGCACCACACAGGTCTGGGCCCTTGAGCAAGGTTCTTAACCCTCAACTGTTTGTTTGTAAGTCATTCTGGATAAGGGGCATCTGCCAAATGCCAGAAATGTAAATAAACTTTTTATACATCTGATTTCGTATTTATTTATTTATGGTGGTGCAGTGGGTAGCTCTGTGGCACAACCTTCGGGTGCCATGTGCAGTCCCGAGCTAGAGGTCTTATTCTCCTTGTGTCAGTGTCGGTTTCCTCAGAGTTTCATCGATTTCTTCCTCAAAACAAGCTGGAAGATTGACTACTGCGTATTGCCCGTGTGTGAATGAGCGCACGTGTGTGTGTATCCAGGCAGATTTACTGTCTCTGACATGTATAAAGCATTTACTGGTGAGGGGTACATGTATTTGGTGGATTATAAATATCCATTTTCTGATACTTTAGCTCTCAGCTATTTCTTCATATTAATTAATTATTCAGACCATCGCTCCTGCGTAGATTTTCTCTACAGGTAGTAAAAAAAAAAAAAACCCACATTTGTTAACTGCTTGTTGCCGTAGTAACAGGTGGTTGACGTACTGAACACGCAGGAAGGAGTATGGTATTAAGAACGAGGGAGAGCGAACAAAGGAGAGAGAAAGTATCTGTACTTCGTGGCAATGGGAAATTGAAATGCAGGTTCCACTATATACCTGTATGTATAGTAATTTTTAATTACATTTTTTTTTTTTTTTTAACCCACACTGATTATGGTGTTTCTAGTAGTTTAATTAAGGTTGTGAAATTGCAGGGCAGATAGGGCCCGGTCTCTCTTCCACTGATGTTTGTGTATAATTTCTAACCAGCGCTGATGAGAGTAATGACATTGTTCAATGACTCCTCCCAGCTCTTTTACACACAATCAAACCCTCGCCTTGTCATGGATCGCTGTTTCAGAGCGGAAAGCTGGCAACAGCTGGCATGTCCCTGACTATCACAGTCCTCCAGTATTCCTCAATGAAGAGATAAATACATGCTTTATAATAGAAATCTACATATTAATGATTGACCTCTTGGGCTTTTCTGTATTTTCTACACAGCTGCTGCTATTCATTTGTGATTCTCGCTACCAGGTGCGGGTGTGATTGCGTATCAAGTCGCTGTGTCTAGCTGCTTTAGATTCCTGAAGGGGGTGCAAGATAATTCGATGGTCTGTCAGTGATATTAATATGTGAGCTGAAAAAGGGGGATGTGATGGGGGTGGGTTAGTGTTTGTGTCTGTGCTAGAAGATGATGATTGAACACTTTCATCACTTCTTTATAAAGGTTCTTGTATTGCTCTTGGAGTGCAGTGAGATAAAGGATCAACACATTTGCTAGAGACTTACTCAATTTGCTAACCAGGTGTGTGTGTGTGTGTGTGTGTGTGTGTGTGTGTGTGTGTGTGTGTGTGTGTGTGTGTGTGTGTGTGTGTGTGTGTGTGTCTATTTTTCTAAGATTTCGACTTAGACAGATTTGGAATGTGTTGTTCCATTAATTGAACAGCCAATTAATTTGGCTGTTTTGGCAAAAAAGCTAAATATCCTAAAGCAGGTCGTTATTAAAACACAATATTTTTCTCATCCCACTTAACATTATCTCCTATGCCCTGCTATTTAGATGTTGATGTTTGATCTAAATATGGATTCAATCATGCACCCATTTGACGAGCGAACGGTGCCAAGGGCCATCGTCACACATTAATATTCTTTTCCTGTCTGGAAAAGCATAAACTGCAAACAGTGCACCCACACTGGAGACCTCATGCATGCTCAATGACTTGACTCAATGACAATGTGTGTGTGTGTGTGTGTGTGTGTGTGTGTGTGTGTGTGTGCGCATGCACTGTATTTGTGATAATGCTGTGACTGTGTAAAAAAAAATATATATATATTGTTTAGTAATTACAATTGATTTCTGCTTGTTTTTTTTATATATCTAGTAAAGAAAGTACGTCATGAATAAAAGTGTTGCGTTTAATGTTTTAATTTCGCCTCCTTTACGTTTGTTTCTTTACATTTTTTAATAAAGATGACCAAAAAGAAATGCACGCTGCAATCTGGTAAAATTGCACACTAACAAAATAAATGCCTTTAAAATCAATTGGCGTTTTGACAGCCTGAATATTAACATATTATAATAAAGATCATTTTTTTAAAACATCAAAAAGAGACAAAATGATTCATTTTGGGTGATGAGGTGTATGTTGGGTGTGGGTTCAGGTGTAAGTGGCATTAATTAGCTGCATTAATAGATATATCCCAATGCAAGTTCTTCGAGGATTGAAGGACAGGTGTGTGTGTGTGTGTGTGTGTGTGTGTGTGTGTGTGTGTGTGTGTGTGTGTGTGAGAGAGAGATTCAGTGACTCCTCATTCCTGCTTACTACACACACATTTTGTAAGTGCAATTTGGTTCATGCTAATGTAATGGAAACTAATGTTCTCAAACACCCCCCCCCTCTCTCTTTTTCTCTTATCTCTCTATCTGTCTGTCTATCTATATATCTATCGATCTATCTATATTTCTAACATCTCCTACCTATCTGTCTTGCTGTCTGTCTCTCCACCCTTCACATTCTGTCTATCCCTCTTTGCCCTTTTCTCTCCCTCCCTTCTCCTTTCTCTGTCTGTTTTTCAGAGCCAACCATTCCTGGCTCCTCCCCCGCCACTCAGGAGTTGATGACACGCTTAGGTTTCTTGCTGGGTGAAGGCATCCCAGGCTCTACGCGCATACCTATGGACGAGAAGAATGAAAAGAAGGTATTTCGTTTTCCTACTGCGACTGATGCTGGAGAATAAAAAGAAAGAAAGAGTGAAGGGGATAGAGGGTATGAAGGACAGAAGGGGAAATAGGAAATGTGTTTTTTTTTAAGATAGATAGATAGATAGATAGATAGATAGATAGATAGATAGATAGATAGATAGATAGATAGATAGATAGATAACATCCAGGAATCTGAGTAATGGGCAAAGTGAAACAATACAGCTAGGAAAGAAGAGTGAAAGAGAAGCTGACTTGTTTGAGTGCATGGGAGTAGATGGACAGTGGAGCTGGATTATATTATAGGTCATTATCAATAATGGAGTGGCTCTTTTCTTAACCTAAGAACCTGCTGTGTGCTTAGCGCGAGCATGTGCTCGTGTTTACATTGCGTTTAATGTGGAATAGCGGACTCGAGCTCTTGCGCGAACGTTATCGATTCGCGTCGATTTGTGTTTAGCTGTGTAGTTTAGTGTTTCTTCAGTGATTTGTCTCCTGATGAATGGGAGCGTGCGTAAGGGAAGGTCTGCATGTTATGAAGACTCTTGCTTATATCTGACTAGGAGATCATTAGGCTGGAACTGTGAGCAAGATGCAGTGGAGCCTTTAAATCTACTGCTTGTGGATTCTGTTTGGACTCATTAAATGCAAAATTGTTTGAAGGTTTCTGGAGGCTTTTTGAAGGTTATTAATGTTATTTCCTTCAAGTTAATTCTGGAAAATGGGAAAGCTGGTAGAAATAAACCCAACTGAATTTAATTTGACCTTAAATGTACAACTGGAGAGTAGTTTTTTTGGTCAACACTGATATTGGACTATTTAAAAAAAATCTAAAGTCGCAGTATGTTTTCATTTGTTCCATTTGATTAGTTTAGTTGTCCAATTCATCAAATATATATATATATATATATATATATATATATATATATATATATATATATATATATATATAAAAATAAATAAAAAAAACTGAGCCCTGAATCTTTAAAGAGCCAGCGTTTTATCTACTGCATTATCTGTTCTACTTGTGCAACTTTTTCCTAATTGTCTCACCTACATGCTAATGAAAGTGTGTGTCCAAACCTCTGCAGACTGGAGCAGTTGGAAGTTTTATTCTTAGTGAGTTGCTATTCTTTAACAGTACAGAGATTACCTCAAAGACAACTTTATTTAAGGACATGACTGCAAATGTTTTCAAAATAGTTCTTCAATCGAAGTCGAAATATCCTGATAAAATAACATTACTTCATAGCCACTTCATATAGTGAATGGGCAAATGTTTGTGAACATCTGACCATAAGATTAGTATGTTGATTTGTTTTCTTTTAATAAAACATCCCAGTCCATATTTGGTTCTTATTGTTATGCTGGAACAGGGTTTGGTCTCCAAGTTCAAGTGGAGGGAAAAATTTGAAAGGCACACAATTTGAGGTAACATATTTCGAGGTGACAAAGTTGGTGTGTTTTGGTGAAATGTGGCTTGGTAAAGAACCACATGTGGCTAGAAAGTCAGATGTCCCAATACTTTACATCCTCCTTGGTTTCCGTTTGGAGAAAGTAATCAATCTACAAGACGGAATTTCATGTTTATTGAACTGATTATTGCTACATGGTGTAAATATATTACAAAGGGTTAAGTAAACATTTTTATTGGCAACTTCATGTCTCTGTCAACAGCCTGCATAAAAACAAATCTCTTAAAATCAGTCAACAGTTTACTTTATAAAGGTATTTATAAAGCAACAACTTCAATTTGCACAAGAAGTACAGACACAAGTCCACTGCTAAAAAAGTGGAACGTCCCAAGAGCCACAAAATCCCATCATAAACCTTGGGGATTGAAAGGTTCTTAAGACACACTTTTGACAACTTGCGATAATGAAGTGACATCTTCGAACCTGTCTAGTTGTTTTCTGAAGGGTGTGTGTGCAGACTAATGCATCGAGCACATTCTCCTAATGCAACTTATTTCGTCTCATTGCTGTGATTAATGACCCATGTATAAAAAATGCAGTTGAGGCAGATTTGTACCGAAGCGGGTGACGTGATCAAATAGCGGCGTATAATTGCGAGAGGATCAGAGAGCAGAATGAAGACCAATTGGGTTTCAGTGCTTTGCGACGTTTTTTTTTTAGCTTCGAGTAGTTTTGTCCCAGGTTTGTTTTGGTGCAGATGAATAATGTGCTAAGTGATCTTACTCCAAACACGTGTCTCTGTGTGACTAATGAGAAGCTGATTTATTTGCTGAAACAGTGGATGCGGTTGGATGTGTTTGGAGTGAAAAAACCACCAAAAAACCTGAACTCGAAATGAACTCTCAGCACTCGCCTCAAAAGGGGATCTGTTGATCGGCATGCAGTTTATTGGTTCAAGGCTTTGATATTTATCTTTGAGCTTCATTTTGTAGGCCGTTCCTTTGTAGTCTTAGTCAATTTGGTCTCCTTCACTCCTCTCTCTCTCTCTCTCTGTATTATCAGAAAGCTGAAAAAGATACCAGGGTTTACATGAGCAGATTTAACAGTATGTACATAAAACATCAAAGTTTAAAAGTCTGTTTCTGTTGTGTGTGTGTGTGTGTGTGTGTGTGTGTGTGTGTGTGTGTAGTGTTCAGTGAATCAGGGGGTGAGTCCTTGCTCCACTCTGACCAGTAGTACAGCGTCAGCGTGTACAGACAGCCCGTGCTCCACTCTGAACAACAGCTCCACTCGTCCCAATGCCAGCCAACGCAGCCCCAGCGGCACAATCATCAGCCCCAGCTCTACGCTAGAGAGCAAGGACAGTGGCATTATAGGTAACACACACACACACACATCTGCCACCAACAGTTCCTATGGCAGTTCCCAGCTGCATTCACAAATTCTATTAGTACACTCTGACATTCACACCCTGTATATGAGGTATTCCTGTATTACACAGGGGGTATTGGATCAATCTTTATTAGCTGTGTATTGTTGTCGAGAGATTGTGATTGAGCTCATCTGTGCTCCTGCTGGTGAAAAATAATGTTTCTGAATGGAAATATCACTGAAAGATGTAACGTATAGGTTACAGGTCTGTGTGTCATGATGCATCACAAGTGTAGTTGCATTTTTATCTCTCTCAAAAAGTGAGTACACCCCTTACATTTTAGCAACCATTTTATTATAGTCTATAAACTGGCAACAAAAGTGAGTACACCCTAAGTGAACATGTTAAAACTTTCCAAAGTGTGAATATTTTGTGTAAGCATTTTTATCTTAAACTGGGCCTGGAATTTGTCAGAGCTGCACAGGTTGTTGCTGGGATCCTTTTCCACTCCTTCATAATGACATCACAGGGCTGCTAGATGTTAGACACATGGCGCTTCTCCACCTGCCGCTTGGGGATTCCCCACAGGTTCTCAATAGATTTCAGGAGACATACTAGAGACAGGCCACTTAATCATATTCACCTTGTACTTCCTCAACAAGGCAGTTGTCATCTTGGTGGTGTGTCTGGGATCGTTATTATGTAGAAAAACTGTTGTTTGGCCCAGTTTCTGAAGGGAGGGCATCATGTTATACTTCAGAATGGCACAGTATATAGATGTTGGAATACATGTTTCCCTAAATGAACCGCAGCTCCCCAGTACCAGCAGCACTCATGCAGCCTCAGACCATGATGCTACCCCCACCGTGCATGACTGTAGGCGAGACACATTTTTCTTGGTGCTCCTCACCAGGGGGTCACCACACATGCTGGACACCATCTAAGCTAAACAAGTTTATCTTAGTCAGTGTGAAAGGATCGTTCTCAAAGCACCAAATTTCAGCTGCTCTAATATAAGATACGCAAATTTGTATGATCCTGTCAAGTAGACAAAAACATGAACATGAATAGGACACGTGGCTTTGCATGTTTACACGACGTGCAGCTGTTATCACTTAGGGTGAGCTTACATTTGTTGCCAGTTATTTAAACATTAATGGCTACTCTAAAATATATCCAAGTTTGATTTCTATTGTACTTTGAGAAGATATAATAAAATTTGAAAGGTGCATTCACTTTTGTGAGATGCTGTGTGTGTGTGTGTGTGTGTTTACATATATATATATATATATATATATATATATATATATATATATATATATATATATATATATATACACACACACACACACGCAAGAAATAAACATGCAACTACGATCTACGCCATATACTGTATATAAATCAGAAGTGCAATAAAGGTCAAATCTTGAATAAGCAATTTTCGTGTTTATTTCATTTGACAGAGGTTTTACTAATAACCACCAAGACTTGGTACTAAACTATTTTACTGCTTATTGCTTTAACGATTATAATGCCAATTTTGCAGTTGTGCAATGAGATTAAAGCATTAATTAAATCAGGGAAATGTGTGGTTCCTAAGGAGGATGAGGAGATATAAAAAGTTGATGACTTGATTCACTTGAGAAGGTGGTGGTTGGACTTTTTCTTTGCTAAGTGATACAGGATTTTTTTAAGCTCTGTAATAAAAAGCTGCAAACTTCAGCATCTCCTGCTCTCTGATAGCTAAGATTAAAGTTTGTGGATGATTCTGCAAAGCAGTTAGAAGTTTCTCAGGGACTGCACACATCCACTTATTATTTATAAGGAAGGTGTTCGCAGGGAGACATATTTCTATGCCGATATCAATGGAATGTTTGCAAAAGTCTGCAGTTCACTTCAGATCAGATTTTTAGGTGGATTTAGGTCTGGGCTCTGGCACGACCATTCAAAACCATTGCTCTTTTGTTCGGGCAATTCCTTTGTTGATTGGGTGAATGATTTGTGTCATCGTGGTGCTGATAGCTGAAATTCTTTTTCGTCTTTAGCTTCTATAACAGACGCTCAAAGGTTCTGCACTAAATTCGCTTGGTATTTGTCACCATTCATTATATCCTTCACTTTCATAAAAGTCTCAGTTCTGGCTGAAGAAAAGCAGCGGGAAAAGCACCCTTAAGCATAATGCGGTCACCACAACTTTGAGCTTGAAGGAATATTATTATTGTTTATTTTATTCGATTTTTTTGTGTGAAAGTTTCTGTCTAGCCAACATCCCAGATGTGTGAAGAATATGATGAGATTGTTGTCACCTGCATAGAGTAATCAGGACTTCTCAGGTATTTGTCAGGTGCTGTCGTTTTTGAAAGCGGGACGTCCTTTATTTGGTGTTGAATTGTTAGGAAATCCCCCTATGATAATCCAAATCTTCCAACACATGGTATACCGTACATGCTTTTGCAAGTTCTTTGCGATCCCTGGCTGCAGCAGTGAAATGAATCCAAGATCGGATAAACTTCTATTAATCAGAATAATTTCCCAGACACCTGTGGGTTAATTGCATTTGAACATGCAATAGCACGTGATCGGATCAAACTAATGCAACCAGGTTGTATTTTTTTTTTTCTTCTTTTTTTTTCCCTCGTGTTTTTTTTTTTTTTTTTTTTTTTGTATTTTTTTATCCTATGTCATTTCTCATGGAGGTGAGAAAAATCTTTTGATTTATCTTTTTTAAAAAAAACTTTTTTCAGAGAAAATTATCTTCATAATAAATTGCACCCTGCCTATTTCTACTGAAAATGTAATCACTATCAATAATATGCTTTCAGATGTTAAAAAAGGAAGTTTTTTGGTTATTTGGCAAATTATTTATCCATTTTAGAATGCGGTTTTAACTAAATAAAAAAAAAAGCATCACTTGTGTACGCTTTCTTGTGCAGCTACCATCACCAGTTCCTCTGAAAATGACGGGTCCAGTCTGGAGTGGAGTAAAGAAGGCAGCGTGAGGATTACCGGGCATCATGTGCTGGCATCGCCCACCATGCGCACAGAAACCTGCTCTCCCGTGGCCGAGGAAGAAGTGCCCACTTCCTACACTGAGGGCTCTGGGGCCATCAGAAATGCAACCATGGCAACAGCCGGGTCTGTGGCATCAGGGTTTAATGCAGATGGACCAGTCCACTATCCAGCACAGAACTCCTCCAGCCTTATGATGCCCAGACCCAACTCAGTAGCAGGTACAGTGTGAAGCGTTCCTTTTTATCTTCTGTTCGAGTGGGGATGTACGTGTAATTGTGTTCTTTCTCAGGCTGGACTCAAATGTAGCTTTACAGCCGATACAAAGCGACTTGATCGACTTGAGGTCACCGTTGTAATGTTGTGGATGTTTTGTAACCTGCGAGGGGAAACTCACAGATGTTCCTGTTCTTAATTGAGATTTGAGAATCTTGGGTGTCTATCAGAATGAGAGAGAAGGAGAATCGCGATCTGGAAGAAGTGCAGTGTCTTAGTTTTAGGAGCCTTAGACAGTTTATGTGCAAGAAAAGCCAGTAGATTGTGCCGTTTTACACACACACACACACACACACACACACACACACACACACACACACACACACATGCAGAGAGATACAGCAATACAGCAATATTTGCTGCTGTTTTGAACCTATGGACTGGTCATGTTAGAGGCATGGATGCAGCATCATTTTGTTTAGGATACATAATTGAACACAATGGTATTTAGATACCTGGCACTAGAAGAAAGACATGGAAGTGTGGTGACATTAAAGCTCATTGGCATAAAAAAAGATTTGTGAAATTAAATGTTGCTGAACATCTAATGTCAGCAAAATAGTTATTGAGCAGCTTCACATTATGAATGCAGAAATAAAATGTAATAATCCCCTCTTTTAAGATGCTGAAGGATTAAAATGGTAAATCGTTTAAACAGGTACAGACGGTAGAAGACTGTAGCAGTGAAAAGGGTGGAGGTACGATGCACTCTGAATGATTTCCTGAGAAAGAGATAGAAAGTGTTGAGGGCAGGTAATTACTCCGGGCCTGTGGTATGATATGATGAGTGATGTTGCTGTACTGGGGTATTTTCTAGCTTAGCTAATCATTAATTAAAGTGGACAATGCATGCTTCTGTTTGTATGTGTGGTAGACTGAAGCTTGTTTACGGCTTTTTCTTTTTTGAATGAACGTTTACTAACTCGCACTTATTTCACACACTGTTTATCTTTAGTGTAAAAAAAGCATTCATGTTTACTATGTTCCACACACTCATAACGCACGCTGCACTGATCCTGACCTGCACACTCTGCATCGTCAACATACTCATTCACGCTGACAGCGTTTCTCCCTCTCAGACATTAACACCTAGCTCGATTTTACTCACTCATTCACACACACACACACACACACACACACACACACACACACACACACACACACACACACCTCTCACTCTCTCCCTCACACACAAATACACAAACAACCCACATAATCTAACTCCGAGGCCACAAAGTAATAGGCTTGTCCTCTAAACCGTATCACCAAGTGAAGTGTCTTTGCCTCCGGTCCTGACTGGATGTCGTCATATTTAGAGGCGAGAAAATCTTTTTTCTAATCTAATTTTTTTTTTGTTGGTGGTAGTGTTTTTCACATGATTTCTCTGTCCTTTAAGAAAAACATGGGAAGGCCAGAAAAGCATGGCTTCGTAACTGAAAGTGCAGCGACACTGATCCTGAACATTTGGCATTGCTGAAAGTTTCGGTGTGGTTTTGATGTGCACATGATCAGCTTTGACCGAATCATTGAGCTGATGATTTCAATCTGGAGCTAATAACGTGTATTATAGGACACTTTTTGTGTCAGACCTCTGCATAGTTTTGTCTACAGTCCCAAGGTTTTATTTATTAATCAACAATATCACATATTGTAACAGTTTATAGTCAAACCCAATTTTCACAGATAATGTACTCAGCTTGTCATATTACAAAGAACCTGGAAGATTAGAGAACCTAGTCTTGGATTATGTAGACTGTTTATAGTTATAGATCTCTGTCTGCATGACTGCATTAATGAATAGATCTACAGTTTATTTTGCAGAAGGAATTAAAGTCCCAGAATGAGAATTGAGCCGCACTGAGGTACAGTGCATTTTATATTCATCTCTGGATGTTAATTACTGACCAGCGAGATGCTTAAATACAGGAGACAAGCCAAAAGTGATAAAACAATTTTTCTGCTCGAGGCCCAATCAGGTTGTGAGCAGTTTTTCAGTACCGTGACATTTAACACTGTCTAATGCTCTTTATATGCAGTGCATGCGTTTATTCAAGTTCACTGGATGAGTGTGTGAGAGTGCAATGTGTAATGACGAGAGATGCCATTTGATCAGTCACACACACACAAGGCCTCATACGTCTACTCTGTAATTCATGTGAGGTTTCACACTCACTTCCTCTCCATAGTCACAGACTTGCACCCTCGCCATGTAAACCATTTGTGCATGTCCGAGCTGCCAGCATGATCACAATTGCTCTAAAGGAAACAAAAAAGACTTTGACTAAGGATATGACCGCATCAGTGACATCCTGAATATCAGCACTGTGGCTTTTTAAGGGCCAATTGGATCATTTATATGTTACATGATATTTTTTAAAATGTATGGTTCATGGGATGGTTTATTGACTATCATGAAATGCATAGTAATATCGTTTAGGTTAATTCCTTAGGATAGATATTCGTTTAAATATTATATAATTATTATTGCTCACAAAAGTTGCTAAATTTGCTGTCAGAATCGACTGAAGCTCTTCGCAATCTATTGTTTCACCAACACAGAGCAACAAAATAAACAAGTAAAAAGCAAGTAAAAATAAACAGGAACATGTTTTCTTGATTATTAAAACCATACCCACAGCTGCACCCGTCAGTCTG